>NC_142009.1:14523055-14673888 GCF_049901735.1 Notechis scutatus | reverse complement strand
TTTGATCATGATCAACTGAATCATGATGAACTTTATTGGAGTCTAGTCTTGCATTTATACACATTTTTAGTTATCCTCAATCATTGGTTAACTTTGGTTATTGCTTAACTTTCGTTACTGTTTAGCATAGTAATTAACGCAATTAATTATCTCTAGTTAAAGTCTAACATATGTTTACTTCCTCTCTCTAATCCTCCTTTAGATTAGTGACTTTGTTTACCTGAGTTGTATTTGCTTTGGAAACATTCTTTATCTGAGGTTTGCCATCCGAGATAGGAACATTCCTGCAATTACAACTCTACATTCTCCGAGCTTCCGGGTTGGTTTCCGGACATTTTGTTACCAGGCTAGGTAACATCACACACACCCCAGCAGTTCACCTCGTGACAACTCTTACTTGAGGTAATCTCCTTATCACAAGACCCATCACAAGACATGTCACAAGACCCTCTCTTAACACACCCACACCTGAAGCTCTTATAAACAGAACACTGACATCCCTAAACTCAGTGGCGGGCTGCTGCTGGTTCAAACTGGTTTGCCCGTACTGGTAGTTCTGACCACTGGCTGGGCCCACCCACCCACCCAATGCTATCCTATCCTATATATATCACTCTCTCGCTTGCCTCGCCCACACAACTCAACTGATTTTCGCAGCCTCACCCACTCTACTCACTGTGGCTGCTACACTCATGAAATCGCTGCGTGTTTGCAGCTGCACGCAAGCACAGATGGTGCACATGCGCATGAAACGGGTGTGCGCATGCGCACTCACATTTTTCATTCTGCTCCAGGTGAACCAGTTGTGCAGCTCACTTCTGCCTAAACTACACTGAATGCCATTGAAGATGTTACCTAACAACAACAACAATAATAATAATAAGTCTTTATTGATTAGCCCTTGGGCCATATCAAAGTGCAAAGTTCCAGCAACAATTTGTTACTAAAATTTAATAAAAGCAATTCAAAATGAAATTTGATAAAATATTATTTAAAATGGAACTTGATTAAAATACGATTTAAAATGGAATCTAGACAAAATACGATTTAAGATGAAATAGTAATAAAATACAATCCAAAATAAAATTGTAATAATGTACAATAATTTAAGATATAGATAAAACATAATAACATTATATTTTGGAGTCGCCCTTGCAATCTACCCCAATCAATCCCACATATGCAGGTCTCAACCAAATCATTTTGTTTAAATACTGTGCTACTTTAAATGTTATTTTCAAGTTCTGGCTGGACATAAGGTAAGTTATTTTGATATGGGTATCCCAAGGGGTCATTTGTCTGATATATAGACCAAGATACCTGAACCTAACAAAATATTTGGAAACCAACTCACAAGCTTGGAGACTGAACCTTCACCCTCATCCTACACCTGAACTACAGATATTTGCCACTATTGCAATGGTTAGATAGTGTCATCATTGCATCAATGAACATGAATTTGGGCAGAATCCCAGAGATAGTGGAGGACAGGAGGCCTGGCATGATGTGGTCCATGGGGTGATGGGAAGTTGAATGCAACTTAGTGACTGAACAACCACCACATCAGAGGTGGTATTCAGCAGGTTCTGACCAATTCTGGAGAACCAGTAGCGGAAATTTTGAGTAGTTCGGAGAACTGGCAAATACCATCTCTGACTGGCCCTACCCTCATCTATTCTCTGCCTTCTGAGTCCCGGCTGATTGGCTGGGTCTTCTTTTGTTGCCCTGCATAGGAGAACAGAGCTGGAAAGCAGGTTACTGGGGTGGGGATGGAATGGGATTTTGCAGTATCTTTCACCTGCCACGCCCACCAAGCCACGCCCACCTGATGGGTAGTAAAAAAAATTGAATCCCACCACTGAACCACACATTCTATCTTTTGGATAGGCCCACATTTTCTGCTTACATCCTCATCTGAAGATGATTCTTGGCATATCACGCTTGATTGAATGTGTTCCTGGGGGCAAACAGGATTGGCCAAGGGAGGGAAAGAAAATAAACCTGGGGAGGAAGGAACAAAATAGCAGCTAATCTCAACTAAGCTAACAGAAAGCGCCCCACTGACTCGCCTCTTCCTGAGAAGCACAGAAGGGGGAAAACAGACCTCATGGGTAGATAGTCTAGGTTACATTGAGCAGGATCATTGGTAGAATGGAAATCTGATGACATCCAGGCAGATGAGTCCTCATTTTAGCCCGTTTTCATCTGATGAAAGGTAGTTTGATCAAAGGGGATTAGAATGGACCCATTCAGTTTGGAGACCGATCATAGAGTAGAATGTTCCAGAGAATCTAGAACATTCCATTCTTCCTCTGGATGATGCCAAACTGAATGTTCCAGAATCTATCAAGGGTTTTTTCAAAAGTCAATCCTCTGAAAGAAAAATAGTTTGTGGAGTTTTAGATGGAGAGTGGGTTTTACACGTACTTGCAAATACCTCACACTCTTTACTTCTTGCTGGGTTCTCCACCAGTCTACATTTGTTTCTCCCGTTGCTGTCTGTCCAGTAATCACTAATCAGGAGCTTGTGGGGGGTACCTGACATACTGAAATATCTCTTGAAATTTCATTTTCACTGATGACTTTTCTTGCCTTGGATGGAAAATATTGATCCATCCAATCAATTCAAATACTGAATTACACATTAGCACTCCCATCTATCCCCATTTGTGAAATCCCTGGGGCAATTGCCCCCCCCTCTTTTTTTAAAAAAAAGACTATTGTACATCATGTCAGAATGGAATTATTTCCTGACCTTGCAGAAGAAACATTACGTGAAAAGATCATTAAATTCCAAGTTATAAAGAAGTCTGAGTTGGAGAAAAACAGAAATAGAATTTTTAATTCAAAGGAGGGGCACAAATCCAAGAAGGCAGGTGTTCCGAACTAAGCAAGCTCGTTGGCTTGCAATTCTAATAGTTTTCTTTCCACGACAGGTTTGTAAACCTGCACTTCTGATTGGCCCGCTGATAGCGGATCGTGATTGGTCGTTTTTGGCTGATCTGATTGGCTGACAGCGGGTCGCCGCTGATTGGACGCTCACAGCGCGGCAAACTCAAACCATTGGGTGTTGTGACAGCAGCCAGCTCTATAAAAGGAGCTGCTGCTGCCCAAGTATTTCGCTCTGTTCTGAAGTCACTAATAAAGAGTTGGAGTCACTATTTTGATGCCTCGTCTCCGTTCTTGCGCCCACGTTCCCAGACATAACAGCAGGAAAAAAGGATTAGACTGTTTTTCTTAGGGTGTGTTTGAGATTTGCTCCTCCAACTGTTGGAAGCTGGAGGAGGCATCGCAGAAAAGATGGCAACATTATTAAAAGAGACAGGCCTGGTTTGCTGGCAGATTTTTATGCGTTTGGGTTTTTTTTTAAGAGTGGGGAAATAAGAGGAGACTAACCACATGCATTTTGAGTTTTCAGACTCCCACCAAGACCAAACGGTGTGCTATTTTATCTGAGTGGATTAAAGGAACTGGGATGATGGAAACTGGAGGATTTATCCTTATTTATTTAATTAATTCCTACGGTTTCCCATCCCAAGCAAGTGGTTTTAGGTAGTGAAAAGTCCTAAAAGTTGGCCTTGCAGAAACTTGACTGTAATTTGAATTGCTTTTCCTTTTCAATCAAAACCAAACCGAACCAAATTGTTTCTGGAAAGCAAGAACTGGGTGGCCAGCCCATGAGAGAAGTCTTTATAAGAAGCCATTCTGAAGCTCTGCACAAGCAATTTTCAGGTTTTTTTGCCTTCATTTCGGCCAAGTATACCATCTGTGTTTATAACCAAATTATTCCAGTGTGGGCTCAGTCAGAATGATACATGTAATTGATCCAGGGGCATATTAATTATGGATGAATTGCCTTAAAATATTAATTTTGATTTTGGATTGTATGTGTGTGGTTCTTTGGATGTGTGTGGATCTCTATATGCATATGATGTATATGTAGATATATAGATATACAGAGAGAGGGGAGGGGGAAGAGATACTAGTAGGTAGATAGATGTGTGTGTGTGTGTGAGAGAGAGAGAGAGAGAGAGAGAGAAGGGAGGGAGGGAGGAAAGAAAGAAAGAAAGAAAGAAAGAAAGAAAGAAAGAAAGAAAGAAAGAAAGAAAGAAAGAGAAAGGAAGAAAAAAAAAAAAAAAAAGAAAGAAAGAATGAAAGAGTGGTGCTCCTCAGAGGAAGAGAGGAATGAGTGTGTGTATATTCATCCTCCTGCAGAATGGATTAGAAAATAAACCAATAAACTATCCATATAAATTTATGCTTTCCTTAATGAGTCCTACATACATCGCATCGACTTGAGCTGAGCTGCTTTCTTAAATGAACAAGCAGGCATGATTTCTTCAAAACTTCCTATGAGGTTGGATATTCAATCTGCATATTTGAAAGCTTATCAGTAGCTAAAAAAACGGGTGAGTGACTGAATCATTTCCTGTTCATAATCTGCTTTATGTTAGAACAGGCTAATTTTCTAGCCGTCCTGCACTGACATACAGTATGATGGCTCTACAGAGTTTCAGGCAATTATCTTTTCTGATCTTGCTTGAAAATGCCAAGAAATTGAACCTGGAAACTTCTGCATGGAAATCAATTTCAACACCTTTGACTCTTCATGGGGAGATGTCATGATATGCAATGCAGAATAGAGGGGAGAGGACCTTTAAAGAATTATAGAGACTGAAAGGAGGATTCTAGCCATTAAGCCCAACCTTCTGCTCAATGCAGGAATCCAACTTAAAGTTTCTCTACATATGGTTGTCCAGGTGTCATGTGAATCAAGAAGAGAATGGACCTAGAGCTAAGGAGAAATTTCCTGACAGTTAGAACAATTGATCAGTGGAATGGCTTGCTTCCAGTTATAGTGGGTGCTCCAACACTGGAGGTTTTTAAGAATAAACTGGACAACCATTTCAGTGGTGGGATTCAATTTTTTTTACTATCAGTTCTGTGGTGTGGCTTGGTGGGTTGCCTTGGTGGGTGTGGCAGGGGAAGGATACTGTAAAATCTCCATTCCCACTCCACTCCTGGGGGAAGGTTACTGCAAAATCCCATTCCCTCCCCACCCCAACTAACCTGCTTTCCAGCTCTGTTCTCCTGTGCAGGGCAACCAAAGAAGACCCAGCCAATCAGCTGGGACTCAGGAGACAGAGAATAGATGGGGGAGGAGCCAGTCAGAGGTGGTCTTTGCCAGTTCTCTGAACTACACAAAATTTCCGCTACCGGTTCTCCAGAACTGGTCAGAACCTGCTGAATACCACCTCTGAACCATTTGTCTGAAATTGTATAGGGTTTCCTAGTTGACCAGGGAATTGGACTAGAAGACCTTCAAGATCCCTTCCAACTCTGTTGTTCTGTTATTCCGAATGCATCGGCTGAATTGGTAAACTTACATCTTGATGGATGATCAGTTCCATTTTCAAACTGCCCTTCCAATTAGGATTCTTTTTTCCTTCCAAACATTCAATTAGAAGCTGCCTTCCTGTAATTTAAACCCATTCTTCCTTGTCCTGAACTCTGAGGATGAAGAATTGAACTTTTTTTTTTTACATACAATCTTTCTGGAAATATGAAAGCTCAGTCTGCTTTGGTCTTCTTTTTTGGGGCTTCACAATATTTGAAGAGTGCTGCCATATCACCTGCTTCCTTCTTCTTTCTCTCAAAGCATCCAAGAACATTCTGGAAGATGTTCTTGGAACATTCCTCGAACGATCAATCTTTTATCAATTTCTAATTTAGGTTCTAGTTGTCTCTAATCTTCCAGAAAGTAGAATAAAGATCTATCAATCTTCCCAGTTTGGATCACTCCGTACACTTCAGAGCACAATATTCACTTAATATTCACAATATTCAATATCCATACTCAATGATTGGTCGAGATCATGATTGTCACGTTCAAGGAAAATAAGATTTGTAGTGTAAGGTATCTGAAAGAAAGGGAGTATGGTAGCCTAGCGGTTAAGACACTGGACTTGTTGACCAAAAAGTTGGCAGTTCGAGACCCAAGTATGATGCATGATGGGGTGAGCTCCCGTTCCTGTCTCAGCTCCTGCCAACCTAGCAGTTTGAAAGCATGCAAACATAAGTAGATAAATAGGTACTACTTTGGTGGGAAGATAATAGTGTTCCATGCTCCTTGGTATGGAGTCATGCCAGCCACATGAACATGGAAGCATCTTTGGACAAGATGGAGTCCTTTTGCTAGGAAACAGAAATGGGCACTGCCCCCTAGAGTCGAGCAGAACTGGTCAAGCAAAATCCTTGCCTTCACCTTTTTATATCTGAAAAAATGCTAGTTAAGAAGTTAGTAGGTTATAATAATTTGAAGTTTTACAAAATTATCATAGCCAGACTTTTTAGTATTGCCGGTGCACTTTTCTTGATGGTACAATTTTATGCAGAATTTCTATGTTTGGCTCACTTTTGGGTTTTTTGAAAGGAAATCTCCTTGATTATTGAGTCACAACCTCACTTGTAGCTGCAGAAAAGTTTCCGTTTCAAGTTCTATCTCTATTTTTTCCTCTTTTGCAAACTCCAGAAAAGGATTCAAAGACATTAAAGCCTTTTTTAGAAAAAAGAGGGATTTCGAAACTGTCTTTTCAAAGCGGTAGTTGGCCTTTTCACTTTTCTTTGTAAGGCAAATGGATACAAACTGGGCAAAACCCATTACTGAATAGCTCTCACATTCTCTTGCAAAGGTTGCTTCAGACAACTCTTTAACCTCTGGGAGGTAAAAGGATATTTTTAAAAGGCTATGTTCAAAGAAATCTTTTGTGATCATGAGTCCTGTGTAAGAAACATACATTTTATAAATTCTTAGAGAAAAAATGGCTCTTATTACTAACATCTTGAAGAATATGAGAATCTAAGCTGTAATTCTAGCTCCTTCACTTGGAAAGGTTATTTCAAGCTCAAGTATGCACATTTCTGGAAATTATATTTGGAATTCAAGTAGTGTTTATAATGTTTGCAAATGTTTTATGATACAGTATGGCCAAAATTGAAAGCCAGTTTGGTGTAGTGGTTGACATATGAGGCTGTGATTTCCAGTCCTGCCTTAGGCATAAAGCCAGTCACATTGGGCCAGACACTTTCTCTCAGCCCTGGGAAGAACACAATGGCACAGCACTTTTGGAAATCTGTACAAAGAAAACTTCAGGAACTTGTCCAGACAGTCTCTGAGAATTGGGCAAGATTCAGCAGAAAAAAATAGCCAAAATGCATGGTTAAAAATATCTAAACTAGGCCTAGAATGAGGCATATTTGTGCACATATTAAACAATTAATAAAGAAATTCCTTGAAATGGAAAATTAGCATGCTAGGGGAAAGATGGCTTTCAGGCCTAAGGCAGGACTGGAACCAGGGGTGGGCTTCAAAAATCCCAGCAACAAGTTCTCTGCATAGTTGCTGGGTATGTGCAGCCCACCTCTGCTAGAACTCAAAGTCTCTTGGTGATTGGCCAAAATCACCCAGCTGGCTTTCAGGCCTAAGACAGGACTAGAACTCACAGTTTCCTGGAGATTGGCCCCAAATCTCCCAGCAGGCTTTCATGCCTAAAGTGGGACTAGAAGTCATAACCCCTTGGCTTCTATCTTGCTGCCTTAACCATTAGACCGAAATGGCTGTAGGCCAAACCACCAATATGGTGGTTGTAGCAGTATGATCCATACCCTCTTCATTTTATACATGAGTTGATGTCAGACAAAAGGGTGGGGCTTTGATTGCACTGCTAGGACATTGCATTCTTTGACACGTACCCTTCAGATGTTAGTGACAGGAAATATGGGGCATAACGGTAAGCAAGCTAATATAGACAACAATATAGGCAGCGTCAGACCAAAGATTGACCAAAGCTCCTAACTTTTTTGCTATTGAAACAATGTTCAAATGAGATGTTGCAAATGAATATACATTAAACAAAATTTCCAGCGGACAAGGCAGATAGGAGAAAAGATTAAAGTTACCAAAAGACAGATTTCAACTGAATATTAGAAAAAGCTTTCTAACTATGGAAGTTTGGCAGTGCTGCGCTCAAAACATCGCTGAACCCTCTGTGAAACATTACACAGCCCTTGTGTTTACATTTAGGCTGATAGTTGGCTGAAAAAAATTACAAAAAGCTGAAAGGGAATAAAAGATTCACCCTTATGAGCCAGAAGGCTTTTAATGTTACTCATGAAGATCAGAGAAGGGAAGCTGTTTGTGAGACATCCGACCAAAATATCATTTTATTTCTATATTAATGATTGATTGCATTTTTATTTGCAAACATGCCCAGGCTCCTAGGCTTTAAAACATGCATTTACATACTTTAAAAGATGTTTAATGAAGCTCTGAATATTTTCACAGTTTGAAAATATTGGCAGAGTTTTGAATCAAAAGCAGCAGCATATTGTGGGTCCTAAGAGGCACAGAAAGAACATTTGCCTTGCTAGCAGCTCAGGGTTTGAATATTATTCTTTACAATGAAAAGGAAAGGAGAAATAGATTGGACTCTAGAGAAAGGGAAGGGAAGATATTTTCTGACTAAACCAACAAATTTATTCATCCCTTCAGGTAGTCCTCGACTTGCAACAGTTTGTTTAGTGACTGTTCAAAGTTACGGCACTGAAAAAAAGTGACTTATGACTGTTTTTCACACCTACGATCATTGCAGCCCTTGTGCTGTCTTGCACACACACACAAACACACACACAAATACACACACACACATACACGGGTGCTGCAGCTGCCAAAAAAACACAAAACAGTTTTAGGCTGTGTTAGAAGAATTATCTTTCTGCGTTCAGTTCCAAGTGGGGAAAATGACACTGGAAACATGGAAACTGTTTGGAAAGATGGTTTAATGGTGGACAGGACCACATAGCTTGGGTGAAGAAAGAAGGAAAAGGGCCGAGATGCTGAGAGACCCTTAGTTTTATAACCTCTGTTGGGTCCCACCTTAGTGTTTCCTGTTCCTGTGTAAGAAATGTATCCCATTATTGGCTGTCAGACTTGCAGGAGCAAGGGTCTTAGCTAACTTTGTAGACTTTGTCTATACCACCTGAGTGCTGGCTGATGCAATCTTCCCAGGCCCGGTGGTGAGATGGGCAGAGGCCTTTATTATGTAAAATACTCTGGCCTAGGACTTAATGGCCCACCCATTAACAAAGGTGTGGGGGCTGAGTTTCTGCCTCTCTGAATTTCTACTTTTCTTTTTTGGGGAAATATTCTGCCTTTTTAGTGTGGAAAGGGAACTTCACAAAGACAGTAGTGTCACAAAAACAGGAAAAGCCCAAGGGGAACATCAGGTCAGCCACAAAACAAACTTACATAGGAAAAGGAATCAAATAAAAAGTATTAAAGAATCCCTATAGACAAAAGCCTAAGTAATTAAGAAAACTAGACAAATAGGAAAAGGAAACAAAAGATAATTTAGAAAACCCTTACAAACACAGGACATACCAAATAAAAAAAACAAACAGACAAAAGACACAAAATATAAATTACAAAAGGGACAGACAGGAGATTGCCACAGAACAAATATGAAAAACTATCTTAAAGCTAAAAGAAATTACAGAAAACCAATAATACAATCTGGCCACCCCGCGGAGTTTGCCCTCCGGCGGAAATAAAGACAAATTCAAACAGGATTTGAAACATTAGGCACAAATACAAACACTCACACAAAATCAACTTACAAAGGGAGAAAAGGGTATAAAAAACCAGGGACTTACCATAAGAAGCTAGCTAGCCCAGGAACGCAGACTTCTCGCTGTTCTCTGCCTTTCTGAAAAATAAAAAGATCTAGCTTTCAAGCAGTTGTCCGTATCCTTGCGCCGGAGCTCTTCCAGCGGGAAAATCGAATCCTCGAAAGAAAGGCATTTTGACACCTTTCAACAATAGTATATCCTAAAATATTTCATTTTCCTAGGAGAGGGATGGGTTTTAACTTCCAACAATCCCCCCTTTTTGCCAAAAGAACACACATGTTATTGGCATGTGTGTTATGTAGAACACACATGTTATTGGCAAAACATTAAAAATTGATCAGATCAGGGAGACTTAATGGGTACTTTTAATTTTTCTGATGCAAAGGGGGAGGCATTGGGGGGAAAAAGCAACAGAAAAGGATTCCTTCAGTGGCTTCCAAAAACTTTCAGCCATGAAGGTCTAGCAGCCTGGAAAAAGTTCTGGGAAATTTTTTTCTGACAGTATCCAATTTTTCATGCCAATTAATTTTCAGATGTTTGATGACCTAGTCTTTCTAACTGTCTTCAGGGAACTGAAAAGAGTCTTTTAGTCTTTTACTGGTCCATCTCAGGGTCTTTTCCTTCATGTCTCTGGGTGGCCTAGGCTTGGCCTGGTGGTATGAGTGGTCAGTCAGGCTTGGGAAGGTCTGCTCCACTCTGTTTGCTGTGATAACTTTCAGTGGAGGACTGGATCCAAATACAATTCTTTGGCTCCAATGGATGGAATGTCTCTGGGGGCAACATCTCGTTTTCATGTGTGGCAGGGCTGAAAGGCAAAGAACAAGGGTCCCCTCCCCCCTTCGCTGGTAATTCTACCAGGAAAGGCATTGTAAAAGGATTAGAGATGAGGGGGGAGTAGATAGTTTGCAGGCATAGTTTGAGGAGGATAAAGAAATAACACATCAGTATTGCAGTTACTAAACAGATAAATCAATTTCAACAAAATGGAGACACAACAGATGAGAAAGGGAAAAACTGGATTCACACGCTTCAGGAAAAAGATGATCAGGTAAAATCATTTAAACACACAGTAAATGCAAGGATGAAACTTTTCTTCTAAATGAACTTAAAACATTTGCTCATAAACTTGGGGGTTTTCTTAAAAGCACATAGAGGAAAGAAAATTGAACTCTGTGTTCTTCACTCTGACTGTCATGCCCTTGGTAGAGTTGGACTCTGAGGGAGAGGAGGAACAGCTGACAGGGAGTGGAGGTGTGGCTCTGGAGGTTGTGGAGGAGGCTGGGGAAGGACAGAGGCCGGCTGGGCAGTCAGAGGAAGAACCAGGGCCATCCCCTCTGCATCCTAGGACTTGCAAGGTGGAATGGAGAAGGGAACAACTTGGCTTACGAGAGAGGAAGCGGCCATGATCTCACTCATTAGCTGCAGCTGGGGAGAATAGTATATAAGAGAGACAATTACAACACAGCGTTGCCAGAAGCAAAGCGTGTTTTATTTTGGGCTGAAGTTGTCTTGGTTGGCGTCCTTCCAACAGACTGTGCCTTGTTATCTCCTTGAATTTGATAATTACTTATCCTGGTCCGTTGTGGAATGTCCTTCATTGTAGTTTGTTTTGGGTTTTTTATTTCACCTCTATCTGCTCATTAAGTCCAGACTGCATTGCTTCCTTTTAAAGACTATTTTTGAGTAAGTTTTATCTCCAACTGAGAATTACTGAACAGTGGGGCCAAGTTGGAGGCATTAAAGGACATTTATTTACATTTTGGATTTTGTTACGTTTGTGTTACACTCCGGGTCATCTCACTGACTCATGTTTATGATGGTTGCAATATCCTGAGGTCATGTGACCCCCTTTTGCGACTTTCTGACAAGCAAAGTCAACGGAGAAGCCAGATTCATTTAACAACTGGGTTACTAACTTAAAAACTGCAGGAGTTCACTTAACAACTGAAAAGTTTATAAAATGGGACAAAACTCGCTTAACAAATATTTCACCTAGTAATAGAAATTTTAGGCTCAGTTGTGGTTGTGAGTCAAGGACTACTGTACTTACAAATTAATCTAAAGAGAGGGTTTCCCCCCCACTCCAGCTCAGATTAAAATATGGAGTCCTTAATACTATTTGAATTTGGTTGTTTTCTTGCAGACATATCATTACCCAACTATGTAACATCGTCACTGCTTCGACCTCACAGTTCAACTCTGTGCTACAAATATTCTCATCTATTGATACCATATAAACTCTCTTTTATGACCCTTAATTATGGGTGTCAAATCCTTCAGAAGCATGCAAATGGGGTAAATTTGCATGTAGGCAAGGAACAATTATTTTTTTTATGTATGAATCCCTATGGAAACATGCCCTCCCCACCAGTGTCAGATACAAGCCAGTACTGATGATGTTACTTAGTTTGGCAATGAAATATCTTCAAGTAAACAACCAAGGACAGAGAATACCAAGAGCCCCACAGTTCAACAAATATTATCTTTTATTAGTATCAGATTAAAATCCAGTATAGTGAGAACTAAGTCATTTTAGCCCTTCCTTTTATTTCAAGTCACTGCCATGCTCTGATGAAGATATAAACCAACATCGTCAAGATCCTTTTTCAATCTTATATGTAATCCATATAAAAAGATGTAAACCAACATTGTCAAGATCCTTTTGTTGGAAGGAAAATCTATCTGGTTCAGTTCCATGCTGGGAGAAAGACACTGGAAACAACATGGAGGCTGATTAGAAAGAAAGTTTATTGATGAACCGAACCACAGCGTGCAGTTCTGGGTCAGCTGAACAACTAGCTGAATGAGAGGAAGGGTTCTTATGTGGTTCTGTGGTAGTTGTTGTTGTTGTTTTGAAGTTTGAGATTTGTGCAATATGGGCTTTGTGTTTCTAAAGAAGGTGTTGGGCAATTCCCATTGTGGCTGATGGCTTATGTTCTGTGCTGGATTTTGGGTGAGGGGCTGCTTGTTATAATCCTATTATTTGACTTTTGTTAGCTGTTAACTTGGTTGCAAGGGGTTTTGAAATATCCTGTCTTGAATGGACTTCTGCTGGCAGTATTTGCTTGCTTATGAATGGAGCCATCTAGATAGTTGGCTTCCTTTTTCAATAAGCTTGTTATTCTGCTTAATAGTGCTGGCATCTGCTGTGGGCTGTTAAGAAAGACTGGGGACTGCTTTCTGCCTCTAAGAGTACATTTCTCCATTTGTCCTTCGGGAAAATATATTCTGCCTGTTTTAATATTCCACAAAATATTTCATTCTTCTGTGGGGCAGGGTCTTCCCACACTTTCAATCTTATATGCAATCTATATTCAGCTTCATAGAAGATGAACTTAAACATGGATCTATCAGATGTTGAAGAAACTTGAAAGCAAATAATTAGTTCAATGCCATAAGCATGGCCTTCAGTCTTGGTGACTGTCTGAATAGAAGCTCACAATTTTCATCTGTCTCTAGTAACAAGTAGTGGGTCTTCCAAAGATAGCCCTTTTGGAAGAAATGTCCGTCTGATTCAGTTCCAAGCTGGGAGAAAGGCCCTGGAGACAAAATGGAGGCTGATTGGAAAGAGGGTTTATTGATGCAACTGACCACATGGAATTAAGAGTATGATGGGGGTTATACCTTCTCTTGGGCTTTGCACTTGAGCTTCCTGTTCCTGTGCAAGACATGTATTCTATTGGCTGTTGTAGGGGTTATGTAGGGGTCATAGCTGGCTCTATTGGTTGTCTGAGCTAAGTTTGGTTGAAGTTTGGAGGGGTGATGCAATGTCCTTAGGAGATTGTGCAATGCAGTGAGCTCTGCTGCTAGATGGTAGTGGGTTAATCCTATTATATCGTCCAGGGTCATGTCTTAATCCCATCATCCTGGAGCTGAAGGTCTTTTGTTTTGTAGATAGACTGGCCCAATCTTTCTCAAAGGGCATAAAATATCGGCTGGGGGCAGGGAGCTAGGGCTCTGAGTCTCTGTCTCCCTTAAGATTTTTTATTTCTCTTTTAGGGGAAATATTTTATCTTGTCCTTTTAAATATTTCTCAAAAAAGTTCATTCTTCTAGGAGGGTGGGTGGCTTCCCACAGCCCTTTACCCTTTTTAATTGTCCACCTTCCCCTTCTTTTATCTCCTTGCCAATAGTCTCACCTTTTCTAAGCTTCTGCTTGATGATTAGTGTTGCAGAAAAGAAGGCAGCCTTTATTTACTCCAAGATAGATTATTGTTCTCTTTACAATCCATCTCAGGATCTATAATTCAAAGATGTCTCCCTTCCTTCTGTTGTAATTAAGGAATGTAAAAAAAAAAAAAAAAAAAGCTGCTGGAAAAAAAATGTCAATAACATGAAAAGTGATTGCCTTGGAGTAATTAATCAAGGCTCATGGCCAATTATGTAGCTTTTGCTTTGTGCAGGCTGCATTGTTCTAAGCTGGTGTGCATGTCTGACAGAATCTGGGAATCCATTCATTATTCCACTCATTATCACATATTGGTATAAAGTATGCTCTTGTAAGTTTGGCTGTCAGCCTTCCATGTGTCCATTAGTAGATTTGGGCCTACATCTGATAAAAAAAGAGAGAGATTATGAGGAAGAAAATGACAGCGAGTCATTCATCAAAAGAAAGAATGCTTGTTCCGCTACTTCTTTTTTCCTAAGAAAAGAAAATGAAGGGAGCTTCCATTGAATCAAAACTAGGGCAGGTTATTTAGCCTGGATGTTTCCTATTGTACAGCGCAAAATATATGGCATGCATCTGAGACTCAGTGAGAGAATAAAGCAGAGGTGTTATTCAGCAGGTTCTGAGCAGTTCTGGAGAACCGGTAGTAGAAATTTTGAGTAGTTTCGAGAACCGGCAAATACCACCTCTGAATGGCCCCGCCCCCATCTATTCTCTGCCTCCCAAGTCCCAGCTGCTTGGCTGGGTTTTCTTTGGTTGCCCTGCACAGGGGAACAGAGCTGGAAAGCAGGTTAGTGGGGTGGGAAGGGAATGGGATTTTGCAGTATCCTTCCCCTGCCATGCCCACCAAGCCACATCACGCCCAAGCCACACCCACAGAACCAGTAGTAAAAAAAATTGAATCCCACCACTGGAATAAAAGTGTGTGTGTATATATATATACATGTACTGTATATTAGCTGCAAACTCCAATGGATGGCTAAAAAAAATTGAATAAATGAATAATTTTAATTTTGATGTAGTCTAAATTAACTTTATTTATCAATCTCATAAATGAAAGTTCCTAAATTAGCAGGCTATTGTCAGAAGAATAATTTGGGGCTCCAACTCAGCTGAGGTTGTGCAATAAGAAGAATAAATAAACGTAAGATCCGGACAGCTGTGAGGAAAGAAGAAATATTTATTCCTAAAAGCAAAGAGTTTGACTTTAGGGGCAGCAGCAGAGAAATGGGGTTCAGCAACAGGCTTTCATAGGGGAGCTTGTCCTAGGTGAGGAAGTATTTTATGTGCTGATTTGAGGATGACACTTGAGGGGTGTGTGTGTGTGGTATGTATGATGTTTATTTTTTGTGAACATGCAGTTCCGCTGGGAGACCTAATTTAATTAACTCTATTTGACTTGACAGACCTTATCCTTTGATATGTGGATTAGATCTTGGGTAACTTATTTGGGGGTTTGAGGAAATTTGAGTAAAAGATTCCCTCCCTCCCTTTGCTATTTTTCTTGATTAACTTAGTTTCATCTTGACTATCAATTATCTAGAGGAGATACTGATTCTAAGTCCATTGTGGATTCTGTTAACGTTTTTTTAAGGGAAGATGGAAACAGTATAAAGAATAAAATATATTTTGATATTCAACTTTTCACACTGTATACTACATTAAGTAGTAGATCTACTCTGAACGTACACTTACTTTGTAACGGTCAAGTAAATAGTTTTCTGAGATTCAGGAATTTGCAGGAGAGCAGAGTTGTATATGCAAACTAGTTTGTTGTAGCAGTTATGTTACCAAACTAGAAATGGGGAAACTATGAGTTCTAGTCCTGCCTTAGGCACAAAGCCAGTGGGGTAACTCCATTCATTCATTCATTCATTCATTCATTCATTCATTCATTCATTCATTCATTCAATATAACCATCCATCTCACATTTCTGACTCTGAATGTCTTACAATGAAAACAATTGCAATTCTTACACACTGAGTTTACCCAGGGAATTGCAATCCTATTCAGAACCAAAAAAGTAACCTCCAAGCCACTTGGGGTTGAGTCAAAGTCTGTTCTACCCCATTCAAACCAGATACTGAAATAGGACATTGGCAGCATTGCTCCAGGGATGGAAATACCAATAATACCTCAGGTGGCTATAGTTGACCTCACCCAGCAGCTTCATGTTGATGTTAAATGAGAGAAGTACCAAACCCTGTGGCTTATTTTAGGATTTAGGGACTGAGTGAAGTCCCTCTCATCCCCAATCAACACCGACTAGTCTTATCAGGTAGAACAGATTGAAAACACAACCAGATGAACATAATTAGAATAGAATAGAATAGAATAGAATAGAATAGAATAGAATAGAATAGAATAGAATAGAATAGAATAGAATAGAATAGAATAGAATAGAATAGAATGCAATGCAATGCAATGCAATGCAATGCAATGCAATGCAATGCAATGCAATGCAATGCAATGCAATAGTTGGAACGAATCTTGCAAGCCTTCTAGTCCAATCCCCTTGCTTAGGCAGGAAACCCTATCTCTGTGATGGCGAACCTATGGCATGCATGCAGCTCAGCTCCGCCGTGCATGTGCACACATGCCTCCCGCTGGCCAGCTGGTATTTGGGTCTGTGCCATGCATGCGTGGGGGTGTACTCAGGGGTCCTGCTTGCATGTGCAAGGTTCTGCACACATGTGCAGGGGTCACATGCACAGGGCACACACAAGAGGGCTGCATGCACATGCGCAGGGCACAGGGTCACGTGTGCATGTGCGACAGGCATAAGGGGTTGCATGGGAGGTGGGGGGCATGCACACATTGCATTTTGGTGGTGTGCATGTGCGTGCTTTGGGTACTTGGTGCCGAAAAGGTGAGCCATCACTGCCCTATATGACTTCAGACAAATGGTTATCCAATCTCTTCTTAAAAACTTCCAGTGATGGAGCATTTACAACTTCTGGAGGCAAGTTTTTCCACTGATTAATTGTTCTAACTGTCAGGAAATTTCTCCTTAGTTCTAGGTTGCTTCTTTCTCTGATTAGTTTCCAACCATTGCTTCTTGTCCTGCCCTCGGGTGCTTTGGAGAATAGCTTGGCTCCCTCTTCTTTGTGGCAACCTCTGAGATATCAAAACACTGCTATCATGTCACTTATATTCCTTCTTTTCATTAGCTAGACATACCCAATTCCAGCAATTGTTCTTTATATGCTTTAGCTTCCAGTCGCCTAATCATCTTTGTTGCTCTTCTCTGCATTCTTTTCTAGAGTCTCAACATCTTTTTTACATCATTGAGAGCAAAACTGGATGCAGTATTCCAAGTGAGGCCTTACCAAGGCATTATAAAGTGGTATTAACACTTTGATCCCTCTGTTTATGCAGCCTAGAACTGGCTTGGCTTTTTTGGCAACTGCAGCACACTGCTGGCTCATATTTAAATGAATGTCCACTTATTCTACTTTAATGTAAGCTTACATTAACAGAAACTTGAAAATCTGAAAGTACAATTCTCCTATCTCCTTTATCCCTAAGAAATTTAGGAGTTTCCCTTTTGAGCTTCTTGACCCACCCACTAACCAGCTGCAGGCAATGCTGTCTCTTATCTGACAGTTCCCTAGGCAGCGTCTTTGGGCTCAGTCTCTTGAAGTCATTTTTATATATCATTACATCAGCAGAGGAAACAACAGCAAATTAGAAAAGCAAGTCTATCGGAAAGCAACCCACACAAACCAAATGTTCCATTACCAAAGTAACAGCCCAACCTCCCACAAGAGGAGCTGTATAAAAAATATTATTCAGACAAGTACAAATGAATTGCAGCAAGCCAGAACACCAGGAAAAACAAAAAAAGAAAAGAGACTGCCTACACAACTTCACAGAATAAGAATAACAGAATAACAGAGTTGGAAGGCACCTTGTAGGTCATCTAGTCCAACGCCCCACCCAAGCAGGAGACTTCTTCCAACAAAATGGATATCCACACAGCTTTATCAAAAGCTGCTTGACCAGTCAACTTCCAACACAGCACTTCCAACACAAGGTATGAAAAGGATAACACTGCCATACATCGAAAGATCTCAGAAACAGCCCATAGACTATCATAATCACATGGCATCACTGTAGCACAGAAACCAACTGGAGCCCTCCAATACATCCTAAGTAAATCAAGAGATGCGGTAGCTCCAGAAGAAAAAGCAGGACTCATCCACAACACACAGGGAAAGAGCTGGACAGCATGAGCCAGCAGTGTGCTGTAGCTGCCAAAAAAGCCAATGCAGTCCTGGAGTGCATCAAAAGAGAAATAGTATCAAGATCACGATGGCGCAGTGGTTAGAGTCCAGTACTGCAGGCTACTTCTGCTGCCTGTCGGCTGCCTGCAATTTGGCAGTTCAAATCTCACCAGGCTCAAGGTTGACTCAGCCTTCCATCCTTCCGAGGTGGGTAAAATGATTGTTGGGGGCAATATGCTGACTCTATAAACTACTTAGAGAGGGCTGTAAAGCACCGCAAAGCGGTCTATAAGTCTAAGTGCTATTGTTAATACTATCACATCTGAGTACTGTTATATAATGCTTTGGTAAGACCACATTTCGAATGATGCATCCAATTTGGGTTACCGCAAAACAAAAGAAAAAAGACATTAAGACTCTAGAAAGAATGCAGAGAAGAACAGTAAAGGTAATTAGAGGGCTGAAGGGTAAATATATATGATGTATGATTGTAGGAACTGGGTGGGACTAGATCTGATATGATACCAGTCTTCCAATATCTGAGGGGCTGCCACAAAGAAAAGAAGTCAGCTTATTCACCAAAGTACCCGAGGGTAAATCAAGAAATAACAGATGGAATCTTGTCAAGGTGAGATCCAAGCAAGAACTAAGGAGAAATTTGCTGACAGTGAGTATAATTAATCAGTGGAACAATTTGCCTCAGAAGTTGTGGGTGCTCCATCACTGGAGGTTTTTAAGAAGAAATTGGACAGCCATTTATCTGGAATGGTATAAGGACTCCTGTTTGACTACAAGACCTATAAGGTTCCTTCCAACTCTGTTATTCTGTATTCTGATTATTAAACCACATCCAACTGCACTGGCAGGGCAAGCTACCATATATAAGCAGGGAGCAAACCCCACTCACTCTTGCACTGATGGTGTTACCTAGTTGGGTAATGAAATGTCCGCAAGCGAACAATGAAGCTCACAGAACACCAAGGTCTCCACATTTGCAAGAATCTGTCACTCTACTGTAATTTAACAATCAAAGCGGCAGTAGAGACCTACATGAGGTTGGATCAGTGATGGTATGCTACCGGTTTGAACCGGTTCAACCGAATGGGTAGTAAAAAAAAAAACCTCCGAGGAACAGCTGAGAGGAGGAAGAAGAGAAAAGCCAGGACTGGCCCTCCCACCTGCCTCGTGCTTTTCTCTTCTTTATCCTTTCAGCCGCTTGGTGCTGCAAGCCTCGGCTGGCGTGGGGAAAGCTGTGTGAGCGCGATTGCCGAACCAATAGTAGAACAGGTAGGATCCCACTGCTGCATTGGATTCTAAATCTGATCTATCTTGAAGGGCTGACAGTTTAAGTCTCCCTAAGTTTTACCAGATTGTGAAATCCCTTCCCCTGTTGAGTGCTCTCAACAATAGAAATACCCCGAGTGAAACTGAAAATAAATTTACTAATACCAAACTGTCAGTGATGATATTAAGATTCTTAACTGCTCCAGGGAGGCTGATGGATTTCAGCATGCTTCTCCCATATGTTTTAACACACTCCTGCAATTCTTTCCCATCTGTTTGTGGGAAACAGGAAAGAGTGTAATGCTCTTTCCTTGGGTTATTAAGTCAACAGCTGTTGTCATTAATAGAGGACATTCTTTATGACAGCAAGTGAACTCTGGTGATAAATCTTGTCACACTGGGCCATCTTTCTTTTTAATGGCTCCAATATTTGTATAGAAATGGAGGTCATGAATACAATATGACCACAATGTCCCCATGGTATCCCTTTCGAACAGATTCTCTCGGAGAAAAGCACCGACTTGCTGAGGAAACTTTAGAAAGGATTGGATGTGGTGCAGTAATACAAGCCTTCCCCAATAAATTAGAAATCCGTACTGTTCTTTCCATTTTTTCTTTTCCTCTCTCCCTCTGCAAATTCAAGTACAGGGAGTCCTCCGCTTATGACCACAACTGAGGCCAAAATTTCTGTTGAGACATTTGTTAAGTGAACTTTGCCCCATTTTACAGCCTTTCTTGCCACAGTGGTTAAGTGAATTGTTGTAGCTGTTAAGTTAATAATAGAGTTCTCAAGGGGAATCTGGCTTCCCCATTGACTTCGCTTGTTAGAAGGTCGCCAAAGAGGATTACATGACCCCGGGGACACTGCAGTCATCATAAGTATGAATCAATTGCCAAGGGTCTGTATTTTGATCACGGGACTGTGGGGATTCTGCAGCGGTCGTAAGAGTGTAAAACAGCCATAAGTCTCTTTTTTCAGTGCTGTTGTAACTTCAAATGGCCACTAAATGAACTGTTGTAAGTCGAGTATTACCTGTACCCCTTGAACTGTATCACTCCTAGTCATGACTGGCTATTTGGACCACCCTTTGATGTTTATCTAGACTCAATTCTCTTCTTATATCCCTCGGTATGTGGAGCTCTCTTGCCTAAGAGTTGATATATTCTGTTTCTGCTTTACTCCATTATTGCTAGATGATTTGTTCAAACTGAGATAGTCGACTCACCAACCCGATCTGAGATTGACTGTGATTTCTTTGTCCTTCACCTGCCCCGTCATCAGCTTCTAGTGATCTTCATTCATCCCTTGCTGTGACCAGTGGTACAGGTAGTCCTCAACTTATATCCATTCATTTATTGACCATTCAAAATTACAACAGCACTGAAAAAAAAGTGACTTAGGACTGTTTTTCACACTTATGATCAAGATTGCAGTATCCACATGGTTGCATGATCCAGTGGTGGGATTCAATTTTTTTTTACTACCGGTTCTGTGGATGTGGCTTGGTGGGCGTGGCAGGGGAAGGATACTGTAAAATCCCATTCCCTTTCCACCCCACTAACCTGCTTTCCAGCTCCATTCTCCTGTGCAGGACAACCCAAGAAGACCCAGCCAATCAGCTGGGACTCGGGAGGCGGAGAATAGATGGGGGTGGGGCCAGTCAGAGGGGGTACTTGCCGGTTCTCTGAACTACTCAAAATTTCCACTACCAGTTCTCCAGAACTGGTCAGAACCTGCTGAATACCACCTCTGGCATGATCAAATCTTGGATGTCTCATATTTATGACAGTTGCAGTATCCCATGGTCATGTGATCACTTTTTGCAACCTTCTGACAAGCAAAGTCGACGGGGTAGCTGGATTCATTTAACAAAATATGTTTCTAACTGAATAGCTGCAGGAAGAAGAACTGCCTTCTGCACCTGATCCAAGAACATGTAGGACAGAGAAAAGGCAGAAGCAGCGAAGATCATCCTGATTACTCGCAAAGAGGCAGCCTCGTCCCTCTTGATGGGCTATACCAGAAGCGGGCTATTTAGCACAACAGACAGATGGAGATGATGCTGGGAACAACACATTTGTTTCCTTGTTGTGTGTTCCTGCCTTGAACTTTGGGTTGTGTCTCTTCTGCTGTTGCCTTTGCCTTTGGATTTCTTTTGTTTTGTGGATTTGCCTTTGTGGAACTCATTGGGGTTCAGCTGGTCCCTCAAGAATTGCTGACAAATACCAATTCAGCGAATTGCTGGAAAGTTGCTGGTGAATACCAATTCAGGCTCGGAAGCCTTAATAAAGACTCCTTACACCTGTGCTGTGTGAGAGTAAGATAGCACAAATGCTGCAACGATCATGTTAAAAATAGTGATAAGTCACTTTTTTTTTATTGTGGTTGTAACTTTAGAGGTGGGCCTTTAAAAATAAAAGAGCTTTTTGAGGGGTCCCGGGTGTTCTCTGAGCTTGCTTGTTTTATTGCAGATGTTTCATTACCCCAACTACAT
Source organism: Notechis scutatus (assembly GCF_049901735.1). Lineage (NCBI taxonomy): Eukaryota > Metazoa > Chordata > Lepidosauria > Squamata > Elapidae > Notechis > Notechis scutatus. The sequence goes on along the minus strand of NC_142009.1, from coordinate 14,652,028 downwards.
AACCTCATCAGTGCTAGTAAGGACAGGGGTGGACTGCTACGGGTTCGGCCGAGTTTGGCCAGACCTGTTGCTAATGTTATGGCTAGTTTGGGGAACCACCAAATCCCACCCCTGGATGGCCCCTCCCACCCTGCCCCTCCCACCCCACCCCTTCCAGGAGTCTCCACATGGCCTGTTTTGGAGGTAAGTGCAGGGCCCTTGCAGAGGCTCAGGGAGGGGAAAAAATGGGCCTCCTGGAAGTTCCAAAAGTCTAGAAATGGGCCCATTTCCAGCCTCTGGAGGCAGTTTTTGCCCTCTCAGAGGCTCGAGGAAAGCCTTTGAGGTCTGGGAAAGGCAAAAATGGGTCTCTCGGAAGTTCCTGGGGCAAGAAACAAGTGTCAGCTTTGGAAGCCATATTGAGACCAGATGCTCCCATGCTATCACATTTGAGCCTGGGAAAGTGGGAGGTGGGAATTTCTTGGAGTGTATGTAGTTAGACAGAATAACATTCTTTTTCTAATTCAAGGTCATGTTATTTTGCGCCTAAGTGAGAGGAAGTCTTAACTTGGGACGGATAGTGATTGGGCCATGTGATGTGATTATGGGTTATAGGGGATGGATTTGTAGTTTTTATTTATTGTAAGGAAGCCCAGAACTTTCAGATTCAGGATTCCCCAATTGTGCCAGTTACTATCCAAATAAAAAGGAACCTTTGAATAGATGTCTGTCTCGGAGTTATTGGGCGGAGTGGAGGGTTGCTGGAACGCTGACAAAAGGCCTATTTCCGGTCTCCCGGAGACGCAAGGAAAGCCTCCAGAGCCCAGGAAGGGTGAAAACAGCCCCCCCCCCCGACACCATGGTGCAGGAAGCTGACTAGGCCACGCCCACCTTGGCCACGCCCACCCAGCAACCAGGCAGAGAACCAGTTGGTAAAATTTTTGAAGCCCACCCCTGCTCAGAAGCCTTAATAAAGAATCCTTACACCCATGGTGTGTATGAGCAAGATAGCACAAATGCTGCAACGAACATAAGTGTGAAAAATAGTGATAAGCCACTGCAACGTTAGAGGTGGGCTTCTAAAAGTAAAAGAGTTTTTGAGGGGTCCCGGGTGCTCCCTGAGCTTGCTTGTTTTATTGCAGATCAGTGGAGAGATTCAAATTTTTTTACTTGGAAGGCAGAGAATAGATGGGGGCGGGGCCAGTCAGAGGTGGTATTTGCCTGTTCTCCGAACTACTCAAAATTTCTGCTACTGGTTCTCCAGAACTGGTCAGAACCTGCTGAATACCTGTTGCAGATGGTTCATTACCCTAACTAGGTAACATCATCAGTGCTAGTAAGGATGTTTGCAAGAAAAACTCAGAGAGCACCAAGGACCCCTCATTTCAATCCTGAGCTACAACCATTCTTCTTTAAAAGAGCTTTTTCTATGATGGTACTCCATGTAGAGCAGGGATCCCCAACCTTTTCGACGCCGCGCCCGGTTCCGACATCAGCTGGGCGCTGCCCGGTACCGGCGTCAACTGGGCGCCGCCATCTTTATGACGAAAAGGTGCTTCCGGTGACGTCACGGGCGCTGTTTAGTCATAAAAGATGGCGGCGCCGCGCTTCTGGTGAGCTTTTTCGGGAAATGGCTTTCTACCCGGAAAAGCTCACCGAGCGCTACGCCGCCATCTTTTATGACGAAACAGCGCCCGGTGAGCTTTCTACCCGGAAAAGCTCACCAGAAGCGCTTTTTACCAAAAAGATGGCGGCGCCCAGCAACCAGCGGCCCGGTAAGGCTTGTTCCGCTTCCCGGTACCGGTCCGCGGACCGGCGGTTGGGGACCCCTGATGTAGAGAATTCCTTTCCCAGACAGACTCAATGAAGCCCATGCTAGCATTATTTTAGTATCAAATAGGGATTGTTCCATTTCTCACTTTTAAAGCTTGCTTTTAATTGTATTTAATTGCATTTTATTCATGTCCTTGTAAGTTTTGAATGACTTACAGCCTCTTCCTTTATGTGGTTATTTTTATTTTGCATTTCTATATATTTGATTTTTTTTTTTACTGTGTCTCACTGCAAACTACCCAGAAAACTTTAGCTACTGGGTACTTTAAACATTTTGATAGATAGATCAATAAATAACTGATAATTAGTGGAATTGATGCCCAACAAATGTGCAAAGAAAGAAATTACTTGAGGTATTTATAATTCAACTCCATATTATTTTGTACTCCCCAGAACTGTGGGTGACACCGATTGGATTTACTAAAGTAATCTTCCAAGGTACCTGAGAATTTGGAGAACTGAATTCTAGGCTATCTGCAAAACAGGCAATTAGGGAAACTCATTGGTTTCTGGGGGGAAAATATGAACACAATATGTCAATTTAAAATAACTTGTGTATGCACTTTTTCTCCCCTAATTTGTATTCATTAAATTCTGTTATTATAAAAAGCAGGCAGATTCCATGATTCCCCCCACACACCCTTGATTTAATATGGTGATATTAAACTCATCTAATTCCTACTCATGCTTCAAAAAGAAAACCTAGCAAAAAAGCATTTAATAAGTTTGGAATGTCAGCTATAAAGTCTTCGCTGAACCTGATACGTCATTAGGGGTTTAAGCATGACATTCTCTCCTGACACCGTTTACCTTGCCTCTTTTAGGTTAGGTGGGCTAGGATGTGTGTCCAGGCAACAAAAATGGTGCTTCGATCCACTTAATAGAGATGTGCGGATGAAAATATGCCTAATGCAGATGTAAAAGGCAACATCCCACTTATGATAATTCTGCAAGCGGAATTAGTTGTTATAATTACTGTCAACAGCAAAAGATGTTGATAATTGGCTCCCATCATGGAAGCTATAGCAGCAGGATAGTAAATGCAAAAATATTTAGGGGTTAGTGTATTATTGCATAAACCCAGCCAATCTGTCCAAAACTCTCATGAAATGTAGAGAATGCCTTTCTAGCTATGAACTCCCGACGACTCAGATTCAGTAGTGTTGGAAGTTAAAGCCCACCCCACTCCTATAAAAATGAAATACTTTAGTATTTATTAAAAGGGCAGAATATTTCCCCTAAAAGAGAAGTAGAAACTCAGAGAGACATAAACTCAGCCCCCCCCTCCACACCTACAAAGCTAGCTATGACCTCTGACAGCAACCAGTCAGGATACTCTTCCTGTGCCCCAGGAAGTTCAAAGCCCAGAGAAGCATTAAACCCAGGCACTCTCAACATCTCTGCCTTTTTCTTCGCCCAAGAGCTCCAAGGCATGTGATCCTGTCCACCATTAAACCATCTTTCCAAACAGCCTCCATGTTTCCAGTGTCCTTTTCCCCCACTTGGAATTGAACCCAGAAGGATATTTCTTCCAGCGGTAGGAAAGGGTGTTTTTAATATATATTTAGAATCATCGGGATAGAAAGGACCTTGGAGGTCTTTTATTCCAACCCCCTGTCTAAGGCAGGAGTTTTATAACATCCTGGAACAAATGACTATCTAATCTTTTCTTGAAAACCTCCACTGATGAAGCACCCACAATGCTGGGAGCCAGGCTGTTCCATTGTTTAATTGTTCTCACTGTCAGGAAATTCCTTCTTAGTTCCAAGTTGGATCTCCTGCTGACCAACTTCCACCCATTCTTTCCTGCCCTGCCTTCAGGTGCTATGGAGAATAAGTCAACCCCTTCTTCCCTGTGACAGCACTTCAAGTATTGGGAGACTGCTGGACTTCTGGTGGCATTTCCGTCATGGATGAATCGAAGCCCGTGATTGTGCGTGGCTTTGATCCGTGCTACCCCCGTTGGAGGGCTCCGAACTGAGCCGGAAGCACCCTATAGGGTTGGTGAAGAAGGGGGAGACTGCCTGTCAAGTTGAGGGGAGCCACATCTCCCCTCATTGACTAGGTTTACCTTCCGAGAATGGGCTGTAGTGGTGGTCAGAAATGGCCACACTGAAGACGGAAGGCTATTCGGGAAATAAGATCATGTTGGAGCGGCGAAGAAGCGGGCATTGTGGAGACTAGGCAAACTAGCTGAAACATATGGATATTAAGGTACCTCGGAATTAAACCAAAAAGGAATTTTAAGAAAGATTGCAATAGTGGCGACCAGAGAAAGTGAAAACAAAAACAAAAACAGGTGATGAATTGTTTCCCACCTACCTTGAAAATCTTCTTTTTCCTTCTGGGCTGATTTTAGGGATCTGGTACTCAAAAATCAGTTGATTTCTCATAATCTCTAAAGCTGCCCCAGAACAGAGATTAAAAGCAATTAAAAGTGAGCTGCACCTGTACTGGATTTGACAGAGATTTTCTAATGTATGGAAAATAAAGCTGGTGAGCTCTGAATTCTATGCAATCTTCATTAATAAAATATCATTCTGAAGCACATGAAGTCTTGCAAGTAGGGCCTTCCCCAGCTATTTAAACTTCCAACTTGCCTCCAGAACTTGTGAATGCTCCAACGCTGGAAGTTTTTAAGAAGAGCAACCATTTGTCTGAAATGATATAGGGTTTCTTGTCTGAGTAGGGGGTTGGTCTAGAAGGCCTCTAAGGTCTCTTCCAACTCTTCCATTCCATTCCTTCCCCATCCCTATCCCCATCCCATTATTTATTTATGTATTTTATTTATGTATGTATTTATTGAATTTATATTGCCACCTATTTGCCCATGGCGACTTAAGGCGGCTTACAGAATATAAAACCTAATTTAAAACAATAAAACTAATAAAAAGAATCAAATAAATTAAGGTAATATTCCATTCCATTCCAGTAAAGGAGACTGTTTGTAGTTCAAGGTTGAAATGAAGGATCCTTGGTGCTCTCTGAGCATGGATATTTTCTTGAAGGTGTTTCATCAGGTAACATCAGCAGTGTTAGATTAGTTTGGATAATGAAACATCTGCAAGAAAGCAACTAAGCTCAGAGAGTGCCAAGGACCTCTCTTTAACCTTCACATAGTCAGCTGTAAATGCTGCAGGGAAAGTCTACTCATGGTTAGGTGGAGAATTGTCAAAAGTCTGGGACCTGAATCACATAGAATTCAGGATCACACAACATTAACCCATTTGTGTTCAGATAGGACATTATACTGAACAAAAAAAACCCCACCCATATTATCAGTCAAGGTAATACCCAAAGGTCTTTTTTCAAGAAGCAACTGGACTTTCTTGGTTTTTTCCTTGAAGACATTTTGCTTCTCATCCAAGAAGCTTCTTCAGCTCTGACTGGATGGTGGGAAATGGAAGGATTTATATTCCTTGCAGACAGCTGGTCATTTGCATCTTGTTAGAGAGTCACTGAGGGCACTTAGAGGTTTATCTGTTTCCTCAGGGTCACTTGAGTAGTGCAAATGGTTCCTGTAGTCTGCAATTTTTCTGAAAATCTGTTCATACTCCCAAACCATTTGAAGGGTGTTCATCTCAAAGTGGATGGCTAAAAGTCTATGGAGATTCTCAGTCACCCAGGTCATGATTATCTCAAAGGTTCTTTTAACCTGTTTAATGACAGTTTAATGATTTATAAGCATAATAGGCATGCTATATTACTGTTGTAGGTTGAGGACTAGCTGTGCATTGCCCCTGGTAGAGACTGACTCTGAGGGAGAGGAGGAACAGCCAACGGGGAGTGGAAGTGTGGCTCCGGAGGTTGTGGAGGAGTCTGGGGAAGGGCAGAGACTGGCTGGGCAGTCAGAGGAGGACCCAGGCCCATCCCCTCTCCATCCTAGGGCATGCAGGGAGGAAAGAATAAGGGAGAGACGTGGTCTACTTGGGAGGAGAGGGCCTTGATCCTCTTCATGGGCTGCAGCTGTGACAACTGAATAAGACTACAGACCTGCATACGGGCGAACGCTGGACACAAAGCATGGAAATATCTCTAGTTGATGTTTCCTCTCTGAGTTTGGCGTCCTTCCCAGTGTGTGTTATCTGTGGACATCCTCCAGTCCTTATCTTGCCTGGTTTGTGTTGCTTTTTCCCTTCTTGTAACTGTGTGGCAGTTTTTTGTCTTCCGTCAAGAATCTTCGGAGCTTGAAAGCAAAGTGACGGAATAAAAGGGGCTTCACCTGTTTTCTGTGACTGTGTTTATTTTGTATCCCACCCTGGGTCATGACAAGCTGTATACTTTTTAAATAATTTAAACTGGCTCCTTTCTTAAGATAGCTAATGATATCCATGTGAAAAAAAGCATCTCTACCAAAAACCACTATATAGAAAAGTAAGCCAGCCAACTTTCCTCTAGTTACTTTTAAGAGATGCTCCGCTGTGTAGAATTTATTGATGACTTTTATTACAGCTGGAATGCATTTCCATCTCCTGCGACTTGTTATCCCACATTGTAATAAACATAGTAAATTCATGCTTGGCTACACTTTATGTCTAATTATACTTTATCCCCGTTTTTCAATCCTTGCTTTTTATATCCCACCATAATGGTTTATATCATTCTGACTCTCTTTTGCAGCTTTCTCCCCTATATTTAGAGCTACGAAAAGGAGGGTTAAAAAAAAGAGAGAGATTATAATTATAATCTCAAGTCCAGTGAAGTATATGATGTAAGATAATTATACTGTGTTTATTTGCAGACTAGCAAAATAGCACATTGTTCAAGTAACCTTCTTTGATATCCAATTAGAGAGCAACAAAGCAGTGCAGTTTAGAAACTCTGGTGAGGTTGAAGGCTAGGTGAGTCGTTCTGTACAGGTAGTCCTCAACTTACAACATTTTATTTAATGACCATTCAGAGTTACAACGGCACTGAATTAAGTGACATATGACCGTTTTTCACACTTACGAACATTGCAGCCTTCCTGCGGTCACGTAATCAAAATTCAGATGCTTCGTAACTGGTTCATACTTATGACGGTTACAATGTTCAGGGGTCATGTGATCCCCTTTTGCAACCTTCTGACAAACAAAGTCAATGGGGCAGCCAGATTCACTTAACAACCATGATATTAATAATTGCAATGATTCACTTAAACAACTGTGGCAAGAAAGGTCATAAAATGGGGCAAAACTCACTTAACAAATGTTTCACTCAGTTCACTTTGGAATCAGTTGTGGTACTACCTGTACCATGGTTGAGATTGTTTCAAATTTGTCCTGTGTTTTTATGCACAAGCTTCCATTGCAGGAAGCAACTTTCTGTTTCCCTTTGGGGATGAAAGCAGTATTTTTAATGAGAGAAGATCTGAGTTTTTTTAAAAAGATGCTCTTTCTAACTGTAGCACCCAGATCAGCTCATCATCTTGATGCTGTTATTTAGGATTAAAAGTTCATCTGGAAGTCAATTTAAATCCTAAAAACAATTGCTACCAACCTGCCTTCCATCGAGGACCTGTATACTGCACGAGTCAAAAAGAGGGCTGTGAAAATATTTACAGACCCCTCACATCCCGGACATAAACTGTTTCAACTCCTTCCCTCAAAACGACACTATAGAGCACTGCACACCAGAACAACTAGACACAAGGACAGTTTTTCCCCAAACACCATCACTCTGCTCAACAAATAATTCCCTCAACACTGTCCAACTATTTACAAAGTCTGCACTACTATTACTGTTAATCTTCTCATCACTCCTTATCACCCCTCCCCTCCCACTTGTGACTGTATGACTGTAACTTTGTCGCTTGTATCCTTACGATTTATACTGACTGTTTCCTAGTCTGATTTGATTGCCTATTTGTACCCTATGACTATAATTAAGTGTTGTATCTTATGATTCTTGACAAATGTATCCTTTCTTTTTATGTACACTGAGAGCATTTGCACCAAGACAAATTCCTTGTGTGTCTAATCACACTTGGCCAATAAAGAATTCATTCATTCAATTGAGAGGGAGAAAATGGCTGCTCCATTTTAGAGTGATTGGAGGTAGTTTTGATCAAATATATCTGGCACAAGCAATGAATGGTTTTCATAAAGCCTGTTAGTATACAGGGAGTCCTCAACTTACAATTGAGCCCAAAATTACTCTTGCTAAATGAGACATTTGAGCTTTGCCCCATTTCACAATCTTTGTAGCCACCGTTGTTAAGTGAATCAGTGCAGTTGTTAAGTTTAGCAAGACGGTTAAGTGAATCTGGCTCTCCCATTGACTTTGTTTGCCAGAAGGTTGCAAAAGGGGATCACATGACCCCAGGACACTGTAACGGTAGTAAATATGAACCAGTTGTCAAGCATCTGAATGTAAATCACGTGACCATGGGGATGCCGCAATGGTCATAAGTGTGAAAAATGGTCATGTCACAATTTTCAGTGCCTTTCTAACTTCGGTCACTACACGAATGATTGTAAGTCAAGGAGTACCTGTACTGTAAATATTGCATATTATAAATAATATTTGTAATAAGGAAGTATTCCCCAGCCAGCATTGTGGGAGTTTGAAATCCACACATCTTAAAAGTTGGCAACTTCGAAAAACACCGATTTAGAATAGAATAGAACAGAACAGAACAAAACAGAACAGAATAGTTGGAAGGGACCTTGGAGGTCTTCTAGTCCAACCGTCTGCTCAGGCAGAAAACCCTATACCATTTCAGAGAAATGGTTCTCCAATCTCTTCTTAAATTTAAATTTAAGTAATTTCAATACACTGAAAATGCACACATTAAAACGGGCAAGAATCTTGCAGCGTGGACACCCACCTTCCTTGATGAACTAATTGGATAACTGGAAGGGAAGTAAATCAAAAACATGGATCTCTTAAACAAAATAAATAGTAGAGTTGCAGAGGTTTATATATTGTAAATCTGTTTCTCAAGGGGAGAAAAACTACTAATGTTGTAATATACTTATCAGTATTCAACTGGGGGGTACAATATATATGTATTTTCTTTTTTTTATAATACACTTATTTTTTTGTTTTTGGACCTGTATAGTTTTATTCTGTTCTTGGTTGTTCTTTTGCAAATTTGTGTTTTAACTCTTGAATAAAAACAATTTTAAAAAATTAAATAATAAACACAGATCTCTTTTGGAATTCTGAATTCTTAGAAAGATGCTGCTAGGCAGAATGTTATGGGGCAAGTAAAATGTATGTTTTTATTTTAAATTGAACATTGAAGTCTGCACCATTCATGTCAGCATTATTTGGGCGAAGATGCATCAGGAATAATGTTCCTTGAACAGCAGGAAGGTTTTTTTTAATTGTTATTTTAGAAATAGATTTTTTTAAAAGTCTAGGCTAATCCTCACAGTGGAGGTATTTGGTGATTTCCCCTTGTTCCACCTTCACAGTCAAAGAAATATTGACCTCTCTGGTTGCCAACAGTAAATATTGCGTCACTACTTTTTCTTTTTTCTTTTTAATACGATGGAGAAGATAAATTCAGGAAAAGGTTACACTGATATTTGTCTTGAACCTGAATGCTCCCTGCAATGGGTCTTGCTGCAAATTCTAGCATATTCATATGGGGGGAGGGGGTGTCAGACCTGAGCTTCCCAATCTGTTTCAAGAGAGAGGAAACATGGGAAGATTTGCAAATGTTTTTCTTCTTGTTCAGGCTGGCAGATGGCACAAAATGATTTAGCTCTGTCTCCATTAGTGATGAGTTTTTTCAGGGTTTTCCCAGATAAACAAGAAGCATTGATGAGAAATCATCTGCCACCATAAAGAAAAGATTTGAAACCTCCAGGCAAGAGTCTGACATTTCTGTCCTAACATTTCTTGCTATTAATTTACTTGCTGCAAGAATCTTCCCTGATATTTCTCTGAACTTTAGACCAACCAATCTACAGGCATGTATAGATGGCTAGTCAGATTTATGCAATGCTTTCAGATATAAGAGGGAAACCAGGTTCTGTAATTAACTGTTTGTCATCTTGCACCACCACCACCCTAAAAATATTAAATAAATGGGTCCAAGGAGAGTTTCCATGTCATTGAATGGATATACAAAATAAATTCCATAATCATCTTTCCAAGATCTTTGCTTTAACTATTTGTGACATGTCTATAGAGATTCTAAGTGATCCATGGTTGTCTCAAAGGTGCTTTTTGAAAGGGCAATGGGACTTTCTTTTGTCTTGAAGACATTTCACTTCTCATCCAAGAAGCTTCTTCAGTTCTGACTGAATGATGGAAAATGGAAGGATTTATATTCCTTGCAATCATCTGGTTGTTAGCACTCTTTCTGAGGGTCGTTGAGGCCACTTGGAGGTTTATCTGTGCTCTCAGGGTCACATGAATAGTGCAAATGGTTGTGGAACTTTCTTGAAAACAACTGTGTTGTGAACAGCAGACAGATGGTGTCATATCCCTCCCCAGAGGTGGTATTCAGCCAATTCTGACAGGTTCTGGAGAATCGGTAGCAGAAATTTCGAGTAGTTCGGAGAATCAGCAAATATCACCTCTGACTGGCCCTGCCCCCATCTATTCTTTGCCTCCTGAGTCCCAGCTGACCGGCTGGGTCTTCTTTGGTTGCCCTGCACAGGAGAACGGAGCTGGAAAGCAGGTTAGTGGGGTGGGGAGGGAATGGGGATTTTTGCAGTAACCTTCCCCCTGGAGTGGGGTGGAAATGGGGATTTTGCTTCCCCTGCCACGCCCACCAAGCCCCGCTGTGCCCACCAAGCCACGCCCACAGAGCCAGTAGTAAAAAAAATTGAATACCACCACTGTCCCTCCCCCTCTGTTGAAAAGGGACTGTTCTATCTTAATGTAGATGGACTCTTTGACCCCTCTTTCAAATTAGTGGTCCTCTCTGTCCAGAATGTGAACTTTGCTGTCTTTAAAAGAGTGACCTTTGTCTTTTAAATGCAGATGGACTGCTGAATCTTGTCCCGATAGGTTTGTTCTCTTATGTTGTGCCAGGGATTTGTGAAGTGATTGTTTTGTGCTAACAACCACATGACTGCAAGGAATATAAATCCTTCCATTCTCCATCAGTCAATCAGAAGTGTAGAAGCTTCTTGGATGAGAAGCGAAACATCTTCAAGGAAAAAAAGTCCGGTTGCTTTTTGAAAAAGCACCTTTGAGATACATTTGTGCCACAGCAAGAAAGACACTTTAGCTTCAAGCTAAAGATGTGAAAGCCACAGCTTTTGAGATGTGTTCATGTATATCATCTACCTTTCTGCCCAACAGCTGTTGACTTTTGTCAGCTTTGACAGTATCACAATGTGTGAGACTTGAATCATTGACCCTAATCCCCTAACAAGCATTTTGCTTGCTGAAGTGACAGCATGGAAAACTGTAACACAATAGATGTCATTATTGTGTCTTTCAGCTCTGAAAGTTGTTTCAAAAGAACCATGGAAAGGAGACACTCCATCCAAAATTTCTCAATTTTACCTCTTACCTATAATTTTATGTTCAGAAACCCATTACTTTTCCCTTGCCTCTGATTAATTACCATTCTTTTCTTCATGGCTGTATAATAATAATTCATTTCAATAGAAGAGAATATCTGTAGCTCAAGGTTGAACTATGGAATTGTTGAAACTCTCTGAGCTTGGTTGTTTCCTTGCTGATGTTTCATTACCCAGGTACAGGTAGTCTTCAACTTACAATGATTTGTTCAGCCACCATTCAAAGTTACAACTAAAACAAAGTGACTTACGACCAGGGATAGGCTTCAAAAATTTTAGCAAAGGGTTCTCTGCCCAATTGCTAAGTGGGCGTGGCCATGGTGGGTGTGGCCTAGTTGGCCTCCTGCCATGGTGCATTCTGAACAAACGGTTGTCCAATCTCTCAACTCGGAAGCAAGTTCCGGTTGTAAATCAAGGACTATTTGTGAATAACATCATCAGGGTGACGATGGTGCACTGATGATGTCATCTAATTGGGTATTGAAATGTCCACAAGCAAACAATCAAGCTCCAAGAGCACCAAGAACTCCACCATAAACAGTTGATTAAATAAGGCTCCAAACCATTTCAAGAGCCATGCCCATGCCCAGTTTAGCGAAGGGGGAAAAAGTCCTGATACATCATGTGATGCCACTGTGATGGCGTGAATTGGACGCCCCTGTCTCAGAGCGATCCAAACCAACCAGAAAGCACCAACTAGATGGGATGTATCAACACGTTTTGCACTCAGTGAGATTTAATTATCCCCATACATCATTCACTCTATTCAACTCGACTTAACATTGCCATTTTTATATTTTGTACATTTGTATATTTAAATATTGTATATTTGTTAAAGTTACGTGGGTTTTAAACATTTTTGCTTGAATTCCACCCAAAGTCGAATAACAGAATAGAGAATAGAGTTGGAAGGGACCTTGTCCAGTCCAATCCCAGGCACAAGCAGGAGATCAGATAAATGGTTATCCAACATCTTCTTAAAAACTTCCAGTGTTGGAAAATTCACAACTTCTGGAGGCAAGTTGTTCCACTGGTTAATTGTTCTCATTGTCAGGAAATTTCTCCTTAATTCTAGGTTTCTCCTCTCCTTGATTAGTTTCCATCCATAGCTTCTTGTTCGCCTTTAAGTGCTTTGAAGAATAGTTCTTCTTTGTGGCAGCCTCTGAGATATTGGAACATTGCTATCAGGTCACCCTTAGTCCTTCTCTTCGTTAGCTAAACACACCCAGTTTGAGTTGGGGGAGGGCTTCATCAATCTAGGAAATAGATAAATAAATCAGGAAAATATGTTGGGAGGAGGGAGAGGGGAAAAACACTATATACACCACTACAAGCAGGATATAAATCTAATAATATGTACATATTACAGCCTTACTTTTCGGACTGCTCTCTAGTCTTCCCTGGTAATATTTCTGTCATTGTTAGCTAGGAGTTTCATCCCTGAGAAATTAGAAAATTTCATCTTCCCTGTCTAGGTTAGGAAATATCACCCACCCCATAGCTCAGGCAATGAAAAGGCCCATTTATGGTTCGCTCTAATTCAAGGTGGGTTTCATTTCCTGTCAGCGGTCAAGAAACGTGAAATTGAAAGGTTTGGTGGCGAGTGCTGTTGAGTTTTCCAGGACCCGACTAAGAACTGGCGTGCTTGTTAAATTGCAAAGAACGATGACAAGTTGACATTTAATATTGTGTCTGCATGGCTTCTCTATCTAAAAACTTTCACTGCTGACATGCTTTCTCAGGACAAAAACTAACTCTGTGGAGAACATGCGCACAAGCAGTCAGGTGGATTTTTTTCCCATGGTGGCTTGAAATAACCAGATCACAAAAAAAAAAAAAAAATGTTTCATCAGTTGGCGGTTGTGAAAGACAATTGTTTGTTAGAAAAGTTAATTTCAGAACCTCTCCCTCCCTCCTCCTCTCTGCCTCTCCCTCCCTCTCTCCCACTCCCCTGTCTCTCTACCTCTTCCCCTCTCCCTCCCTCCCTCTCTTTCTCCCCCTCCCCCTCCCTCTCCCTCTTGTTCTCCCCCTCTCCTTCCCTCCCTCACCCTCCCTCTCTCACCCTCTCTTCCTCTCCCTCCCCCTCCCTCTCCCTCTTCCCCTCCCTCTCTCCCTTCCTCTCTCACACCCTCTCCCTCTCCCCCTCCCCTCTCCCTTCCCTCCCTCCCTCTCTCCCCCTCTCCCCTCCCTCTCATTCTCCACCTCTCTCCTTCCCTCCCTCTCCCCTCCCTCCCTCCCCTCCCTCACCCTCTCCCTCTCTTCTTCAGAATCACAAGATGCCTTGTAAATATCTATGGAGATTCTCAGTTACCCAGGTCATAGTTGTCCCAAAGGTGCTTTTTCAAAAGGCAACCGGACTGCTTTCTTTTTCCTTGAAGATCTTTTGCTTCTCTTCCAAGCAGCTTCTCCAGTTCTGTGAATGGTGGAGAATGAAAGAATTTATATTCCTTGCACTCATCTGGTCGTTAGCCCTCTTTCTGAGAGTCTCTGAGGCCACTTGGAGTTTATCTGTGCCCTCAAGGTCACCTGAATAGTGCAAATGGATATGGAACCTTCTTGGAAATGTTCTTCTATGTTCAAGTTTGTGAAGTGGTTGTTTTGTTTCTCCAGTGTACATATCTGCACATGTCTCACTGCATTGTACTGCATATTGCAAAACATGTGCAGATCCGTATATTAGAGAAACAAAACAACCACCTGCCTTTTGAAAAAACACCTTTGAGACAAGGTGCCTTCTACTGATCATTTTTCTTCAGGAAATGTTCTCTGAGATCGGCAGTTTCTAAATTTGACAGATATATAAATAAATAGATAAACAAACATATATTCAATATTTCCCTTAAGGAAATGCAGGCCTGGAACAATGACCTACCCATTTAATTAAATATATGGCTGTAAAAGGCAGAATTCCTGGGCATACTGGGGCAAAGAATGTATGCTTAGAAGTAATATGCAATGACACCTGGGTAGAATGAGGCAAAACAGTCAAGATGGTGGCTGTGAGAACATTATTCAAATCCCACCCCTTTGTATATCTGTGCAACATTGACATACATACAAAAGAGGTGAATCTTCAATCACATTGTCACAACTACCATCTTGAGTCTTCACGTTTTAGTGTGGATACTTTCAGGGTTGAAATGTTGAGTTTCCCAACTCAACATTTTTTTTTGTGTAAATTTTATTTGAGTTTTCACAAAGAGAAAAAAATACAAATAAAACATCTTTTTTGAAAGTAGCGTAATCCCGGGTTACATTTCTTCGTACAGACACAAATTCAGGTTCATGCTCATTTTTATATTCTATTCCATATCTTATTACTATTTTACATTTTCTGCATAGCTTCTCCCCTCTTTTAATTTTCTCAATTTTATTTTAATTATCTCATCTCAATTCAAATCATTGTATTTATATTTTTTGTCTGTCCTGTTTCAATTATCTATTATCTTTTCTCATTAAACAAAATTTATCCTGTAGTTACTGATTGGAGTATGACACCTTTATATCTTTTCCCTAAAGTTGTAACATTCAATATAATACAAAACTTCCATTCGGATTCTGCTTGGTACATTCTTAAAATACACACTGTATTCTTAAAAAAAGAAAAAATTATAAATATATATAATTAAAACAACATTCCGTTCCAATTCAATTCTATCATTAATATTAATATTCATTAAAGTCTTAACATCTTTAACATTACTTTTCAATTAAATATCATACTTCTATGGGAACAATTATAAGCTTTCCATAATCAATTCCCCCCCTCTTCACTTATATTTTATAAAACATTAACTAATTAAAATGTTTCCGTTCCTTCCTAATTCAATTTTCTCATTCATTTTATTTCATTTATTTTATTCACAAACATTTCACTAAATTACACTAACTATTTTATCCCTCATTTTAATCATACGTTGTTTCCAATTTTCTAAAGTTATTTCTATTACTAATATAACAATACAATCTTATGTACCTTTACAGAATCCCCTTTTCAGTTAGATTTTCACCCATTATCTCTAAATAGGTCCTGTTTCTCTATATCTTGCTCCGGTCCTTTGTAACTTCTTTTCCTTTCCTTCTTCCCTCTCTTCTTCTCTCTCCCCTTTTTACCCCCTTGTCTCTCTACCTCTATTTCTCTCTTCTGTATTCCCCTTTTCTGTTGCTTTCCAGTATTATACTTATTTTTTGAATTATTTTTCTTTTCTTTGGTTGCTTTTTTAAGTCTTAAATTCTCCATTCTCTTTCCCCACTTTCCTTTTTCTTCCCCACATAAAATTGCTTGTTCATTAAAGATGGCTTCTTCTTTGTCCCAGTCTTCTTGTTTTGCAGTCTTTACTTGTTGTTTCTCATAGTTCCAAATCTCCATTTCTAAGAATTGAAAAACGAAGCCAAAAGAACCCTTCCCTTCTTGTGCATCTTCTTTGTACTTTTTAAGTTCCATTTTCAATTCATCCAGAAGTGGTGCCATTGTATAAATTTTTAAACAACCACCCGATTGATTTTAGTCATTCAAATATAATAACCAAGAATCCAAAGATCACCAAATAATCCAAATACACACAAGCTGTTTCTTTTTTGCTCTCTTTTTTTCACTTTCTCTTCCTGGGGTTACTATTTAGTTGCAAAGTTTCCGTTAAAATGTATCTTTTAGAAGTCTTGTTGAAGTTTTACTGTAGATTCTTTTTAATTCCAGGCAGTCTCCTTCCTCTTCCAGATCCTGCCCTTATTCTTTTTTTCTCCCTTCCTGCTTATGAAAAAGAAAATTTTTAATGTCCAGAAATCTTTATTATCCCTTTGGCATTTTGTTTTATTTTCAGCTTAATTGCCTATTGATGTCAAAGTGGATTTTTCCGATTTCTTATTTAAGTCTCTTAGTTGTCAGTATAGGGAAGGAGAGAGAAGAAGAAAAAAGCCAAACCTTTCCCTTTTCACTTTCCTTCGCTGCTTCCGACTCTTCTTTGGGAGCGATGTTATTTTTTGTAAGTTTAAATTCCAGGGTACCTTAGTTGTTGCTTTTACAATTTAACCCAGTCAGCCCAAATTTTCACTTCTTATCTTCCTCCTGCACATTCTTTTCCGGTCGAGTTCTTCTTTGTGGTGGCCATTTCTGACCACCGCTGCAACCACCTTCGGGAAAGGGAGTAATAGCCAGCTGAGGAGGAGAGATGCAGCTATCCTCAACCTTGCTGGCAGTCTCCCCCCTCTTCACCACCTCTATGGGGTGGCTTGGCCCCGAAACCAGCTGGGTCGGGGCGCTCCAGCGGCGAGCCCAGACAGAAACTGCGCACAATCGCGGATTTCTGTCTGTCACCGAAGCCCTTCAAACCAGAAGTCCCCAACTCAACATTTCAACCTCCTGATTAAGTCATTTTATGCAATCCCCATTCTATCATATTTTTAGCACTGCCCATTAGAAATGCTGCTGAAATTTTCTGCACCATTTCTCCTGAGCATCCTGGATTTTCAGATTTGCTTGTTAAGAGACAAAGAGTGCCATTTTAGAATCTTAAATATTGATTTACCTCAGTTGGTGGTCAAATAGATAATTTAAATTCCCAGTTCAGAGCTCTAATTTATATTAACTCCAGGCCACTGTCTGCTTCAATAAATGACCATATCCTGCAAATCGGGAATTATTTTTGGAAATTATCTTTGATTACTTCATGGGCAGTAGAATATAAGGCTGAGGGAAGAGTAAATGATCGAGAAGGAGTAAAATTCTCTTCAGTTTTCTCTTCTATGTTAGGCATGTACTCCAGGCTGAATCATAACAGATAGTCCACGACTTACAACAGTTCAATTAGTGATTGCTCGAAGTTACAACATCTCTGAAAAAAGTGACTTATGACTCATTTTCACACTTAAACTGTTGCAGTATCCCCATGGTGATGTGATCAAAATTTGAATGCTTGGCAAGTGGTTTGTCTTTATGATGGATACAGAGTCCTGGGATCATGTGATCCCCTTTTGTGACCCTTTGACAAGCAAAGTCAATGGGGAAGCCAAATTCACTTAGCAACCATGTTACTAATGTAACAAATGCAGTGATTCACTTCAGTGTAGCAAGAGAGGTTTGCAAAATGGGGCAAAATTCACTTAAAAAGTGTCTCACTTAGAAACCTAAATTTTGGCCTCAAATGTGATCGTAAGTCAAGGACTATCTGTTATCAGTTTCTTAGCCAATCTAATTGTTAAGCAATTAGTTCAGACCACCAGATAGAAGAAGAAAGAAAAGCAGGAGCATCTTAGAAAAAGAGACAAAGCCGTAAAGAATCCTTCATACATTTTTTTCCTTTTCTGGTCCTATTTTCCATTACTATTCAGCTGCTCAGAGATTATTCTTAAGGATGGCTTGCGTTCTACTGCACTGTAAACTAAAGTACAGGTAGTCTTCGAGTTATGAATGTGATGGAGTGTGCCCATTTCATTTGTAAGCCGAGGATTCATGAGAGTGAATCTCATACTTTTTAATGGGATCACTCCCTCCTTTCGCCCGTGCATTCGTTAATTGAATGTGAGGCTCCTTAAGTGCACATGAGGTATTTCAGGGTGGGGAAGGCTATGGGGACCCTAGTGATGGAACAGGCCACCTGCCTAAGACTACCCAAGGCCTCCCTGACCAACTGAAATACCTCCCCACAATTGCTTCCCCCCACCCAGCCTGCCATACCAGGTCACTTTCCTTGTAAAGATCTAGCAGGCAGTCTCCTCTCCAGCCTCTCAGCTGCTGCACCTCTGCCATATTCTCTTTGCACTTCCACAGGCCTCCTCCGGCATGTTGCAGGCTGAAATGGAGCTTCCAAGGGACGGATCTGCCATTCGGAAATTCCTTTTGCACCTCCGCAGGCCTCCCCTGGCATGTTGCAAGCCAAAATGGAGCTTCCGAGGGGTGGATCCGCCACTTGGAAGCTCCATTTTGGTCTGCAATGGGCTGGGGGAGGCCTGTGGAGGCCTGAATGGAGTGTCAGAGGGGTGGATGCGCTCCTCGGATGCTCTATTTCCGCCTGCAATGTGCAGGACAAATGTTGCAGAGCCTCTGTGGTTGTTCATAAGGGCGAAAAACTGCCGTGGTGCCGCAAGATTCATAGTTTCAGGACTTGTTTGTAAATGCTAGGGGGCACATATTGCATAACTTTGTACATTCACTAAGGGAACGCTCGTAACCCAAGGAGTTAATTAAATTAAACCCATCAATATCAATACTCCTCATCTCCTCAATACGTTTTTCCTTCTGCCAGATTAAATTTGATGATTTAGGATCAAGGGGCAATGAAGACTGTACAGGTAATCTTTGACTTAATGACTGCAATGGAGTTTAGAATTTCCATTGCTAAGTGAGATGGTTGTTGAGGAAGTTGGCCTGAGTTTACAATCTTCTTTTCTCTCAGTCATTAAATGAATCACTGCAATTCTTAAGTGTCCGGGTAGTCTAGAGGAAGAGCGGGGGAGAAATTTTCTGACTAAACTGACAAATTTACTCATTTCCACAGGTAGTCCTCGACTTACAACAGTTCATTTTGAAGTTACAACAATACTGAAAAAAGCGACACATTACCGTTTTTCACACTTATGACCATTACAGCATCCTCATATGATCCACGTTTCTGATACTTGGCATCTGGCTCATACTTATGATTGTTGCAGTATCCCGGGGTCATGTGATCTCCTTTTACGACCTTCTGACAAGCAAAGTCAATGGGGAAGCCAGATTCACTTAATAGCTATGTTATTAACTTAACACTGGCAGTGATTCACTTTACAACTGTGGCAAGAAAGGTCATAAAATGGGGCAAAACTCACTTAACTCGGTTTAGCAACAGAGATTTTGGGTTCAATGGTATTCGTACATTGAGGACTACCTGTATTTAATTTTAAAAAGAGAAAAAACATTCTCAAATTTCCATCCTACCTCTTTGCATCATATAACCCTCTAACCACTGCTCAGTGTGTCCCTCCGGAAATGTTGATTTTGCTTCATAGCATTAAATGTCCAAACGAATGTGGTTCTTAGTGAAAAAGTTGCTTCTACAATCTCTTCTGCGATGCAAAGCAAGCTGGTGGAACCACCCCACAGAGCAGAAAGTTGATCAATCCTTATGAACTAAAAAGCGACTCTATATCCTGTGGTTTAGACAGCTGCAAGAAAATAACCGTTGTTATAATTAGACCCTGACACATCAGGCCCTATGACAAATGTCTTCATTAATGGCTGGAAAGAGAATTGATCTTACAAATGAGTTCTTGCAAAGAAATGCAATTGGAAGTTCCCTTAAGGCAATGGTTGATATATATATATATTCATGTACATAAACACTCATGCATGCACGCACACACACACAGGGTGAATGAGCTAACAGGCAGAATAAATAGGAATTTCTCAAGAGACTTCATGAGAAGGAAAAGACGGTGGGGGAGTGTGAATGTTCTGAGGGACTGTATGGTCAATAGATTTGCAAGGGATGTCTCCTGAGAGTTATTGATTGCCATCTGTGGATGATTGAGTGACAGTTTACTGCTGAGGAAAGCAGAGATCGTTGAAGGCATATAAGATAGCCAGGCCAGTGAGATCTCTGAATAGGAATAGTTAAGAGGTGTTGGCTGTAGGAATGGTAAGGAAAGCCCCTTATAATTTCATATTCTAAGACAGAGGTCTCCAAACTTGGTAACTTTAAGATGTGTGAACTTCAACTCCCAGGATTCTATTATTATCCACTATACTAATACTAAAACTAATACTAATATCTACTATTGACCTCACCTCATTCCTAAGAGGCATGCATAAGTAAGGGGTGTGCATAAGTGCACAATCGTGCCTACCATCCCTGTCCTATAGTCCCCATTTATTCATACCTATTTCCTGTATTCATAGTCATGTTTATTCCTATTATCTTGTAAGCGATTGACAAATTAAATAAATAAAATTCTGGCTGGGGAATTCTGGAAATTGAAGTCTTGTTGCCAAGTTTGGAGATCCCCATTGTAAGACAAGGGATTCCTTTTAGATGTTAATTAGATATGGACTGAACATCATAAAATATTCTTTCTTTATTTTGCTCTGGACAGTATCCCACCAGAAATTTCCATAAGATTAGGATCCAATCTGGGTTGGTCAATGGGACCAGAGGTTTAGTCTTTTGAGGTTTTGGATTCATACTGGAGCCTGTACTTAGGGAACTTTTATTTATTTATTTGTTTGTTTGTTTGTTTGTTAAGAGAAAAACAAAAAACAAAACAATAGGACAGGGACGGTAGGCACGTTGGTGCGCTTATGCATGCCCCCTACAGACCTCTTAGGAAAGGGGTGAGGTCAATAGTACACAGTATAAGGTTAAAGTTTTTTAAGGTTAAAACTTGACAACTTCTCTCTCACCAGAATCTGTCACACATTCTGTCTGGTGTGACATAGATGTTCCTTGAGGATGGGCTCCAGCATGAGTCCAAAAACTCTAGTCCTGGTGACTGACCCAGAATGGATCCTCCAACATTATCCTCAGACATGTATATTTTCTTTCATTCCATAAGATCAATTGTCCATGAGAATTTGTCCTATATATAGATAGCTGCCAGGAAGGCAGGCAGACCTTGTGACATCATAATGCAAACTCCATCTGTTACTCCTTTGATGTGCAGTGCTATGATGGGAAGAGGGAACAACAGGACTGGCATTGTGACTCACAATGTACTTTTTTTTTTTTTTTTTGGTATCGTCAAAGTTATGAGTTAGAGTCTATGGCTCTGTCACAATATAAAAAAGATGTTGAGACTCTAGAACAGAGGTCTCATTCTCGCGGCCCGTGGGCCAATTGCGGCCCGCAGGACGATACCCTGTGGCCCCCACCGTGATATGAAAGTATAATATTAGTGTATAATATAAATATGAAGTATAATATAAAGTATAATATTATGGCGCCAGCCTCACCCAGACTCTGCCTCCAGCGTCTCAGGTAATTAGCTGAGACCCGTTTCAGAAAGAGTGCAGAGAAGAGCAACAAAGACTACTAGGGACTGAAGGCAAAACATACGAAGAATGGTTGCTGGAACTGGGTGTGTCTAGTCTTATGAAAAGATGGATGAGGGGGGTGACATGATAGCACTACTTGAATGTCTAATGGGCTGCCACAAAGAAGATGTGGACAACCTATTCTCCAAAGCACCTGAAGGCAGGACAAGAAGCAATGGATAGTATCTAATCAAGGAAAGAAGCAACCTAGAACTCAGGAGAAATTCCCTAACAGTGAGAACAATTAACCCAGTGGAGTGACTGCCTCCAGAAATTGTGGGTATTCCATCATTGGAGGTTTTTAAGAAGAGGTGAACAACCATTTGCCTGAAATTGTATAGGATTTCCTGCTTGAGCAGAGGCTTGGACTAGAAGACCTCCAAGGTCCCTTCCAACCAGTGCAGAGGTGATATTCAGCAGGTTCTGACCAGTTCTGGAGAGCCAGTAGCAGAAATTTTGAGTATTCAAAAAAAATTACTACCGGTTCTGTGGGCGTGGCTTGATGGGCATGGCTTGGTGAGCGTGGCAGGGAAAGGATACTGCAAAATCCCATTCCCTCCCCACCCCAATAACCTGCTTTCCAGCTCTGTTCTCCTGTGAAGACCCAGCCAATCATCTGGGACTCGGAAGGCAGAGAATAGATGGGGGCAAAGCCAATCAAAGGTGGTATTTGCCAGTTCTCCGAACTACTCAAAATTTCCGCTACCGGTTCTCCAGAATTGAACTGGTCAGAACCTGCTGAATACCATCTGTGCTTCCAACTGTTATTCTGTCCTTGTACCCTTCCTTCTGAATTTGGTGGCATATTGGCTTCCAGTATATAAGAGTATACTCTATGAAAACATTAGCTTGGCACATAGTGTTTTAAGTGAGGACACTCTACATGACAATAATTTGTGCGTGTGCTTGTCATGGTTGCTTTGATCAGTGAGAAAATGGTAATGCTGTTTAGAATGATTGGCTGGCTTGGACGCACTCTATATATTGCTGTCAGTCATGGTAACAGTGTGTTCTCCTTGCCACATTTCTGCTTGATTAACTGACTTGATGTTACATGCTTTATCCCTCTATCAGATGACCTTTTCATTGACCACTTACAGGGGGTACTATTTTCCCACAATCATCCTCATTATTAATGACACTGATATATTCTTTTATAAACATTCAGCTCAAGGAAAATGGCAACATCAGCTCCAGGAGTATTTCCAAGCAATTCAGCATGTATTTAAGCATAGACCATATAAGAAGAAATGGATGCTGTTTCAAATAATGTACTTGTGCATAAATGTGTTAAAAAAAAACACTTGATGTCATTTTAAAGCATATGTCTGTTCATTTTTTAAAAAAAAATAGGATCACATTTATTATGTAGGGACCCGTTATTCCTCTGTTAATCTATTTTTAAATGTGTATTAGAATTTAGCAAGGTCAAAAGCAGCTAAATACAAAATACAACCCAATAAATCTCAAATATAGCAAATGAAACTCAGAAAGGCAGGAAACATGGTCCATAATCAGCTGGTGTTTAGATTCTGAAATAAACGAATACTACATAGAGAAAGAGAAACAGAGCAACCCAAAATAGTATTGGAAGGCAGTGGTGGAGGCTAGGTGGAGACGGTCATAGCTACTCTATCAAAGTGAAGTCCAAGTCAAGGAAGCTCCTACTGGCTCTCTCTCTTGGTATATCTGATTCTTCTAGGTTGATCACTCTTAGTTTTCCTTCCTAATCCAAAGGTGCTTTTTCAGAAGGCAACTGGATTTTCTTGTTTTTTTTCTGAAGATGTTTAGCTTCTTACCCAAAAAAGCTTCTTCAGCTCTGACTAGATGGTGGGGAATGGAAGGATTTATAGTCCTTGCAGGCAGCTGGTCATTTGCATCCTTTTAGAGGGTTGTTGAGGCCACTTGGAGGTTTATCTATGTCCTCAGGGTCATCTGAGTAGTGCTCATGGTTCCCGTAGTCTGTGTTTTTTTTTCCTCTGGAAATCCACTCCGACACCATTCAAAGGATGTTCATCCCAAATTGTATTGCTAAAAGTCTGTAGAGATTCTCAGTCATCCTGGAAGAATCACAAGTGGAATATCTTCAAAGAAAAAATAAGAAAGTCCAGTTGCCTCCTGAAAAAGCCCCTTTGGGACAACTATGACCTGGATGACTGAGATTTTCTACAGACTTTCCTTCCTGATGTTACTTGAAAGACAGCTATAATCTTGCAGGCTTCTTGGTGATTTCCGAAACTGCTAAGGCCAATACCCAATGTGTATCCTTGACTCATGTCCTTATCTTTATCTCCAAATGGCTTGACTCCAAATCAATAGATTGGAACTAGTCATAAGAAGGAAGGAAGGAAGGAAGGAAGGAAGGAAGGAAGGAAGGAAGGAAGGAAGGAAGGAAGGAAGGAAGGAAGGAAGGAGACTCCAGGCTGAGAAATGAGCACTGAAAAAAAGTGCTTTAGGACAACTTTTCACACTTATGACCATTGCAACCTCCTTGCAAGGACACGATCAAAATTCAGATAATAGCAATACCACTTAGACCTCTTTATTTACAGATTAACAGAGTTGGAAGGGACTTTGTAGGTCATCTAGTCCAAGCCCCTGCCCAAGCAGACCCCATACCATTTTTGACAGATGGCATATACCACTTCACAGTGTTTTACAGCCCTCTCTAAGCAGTTTACAAAGTCAGCTTATTGCCCCCAAAATTTCTCATTTTATTAACCTCAAAAGGATGGAAGGCTGAGTCAACCTTGAGCTAGTAAAAACCAAACTGCTGGCAGCCAGCAGAATTAGCCTGCAATACTGCATTCTAATCACTGCACCATCGGGGCTCCAGATGCTTGGCAACTGATTCATATTTATGACGTTTGCAGTGTCCTGGGATCATGTGATCTCCTTTTGTAATATTCTCACAAGTAAAGTTCACAGGAATCCAGATTCCTTTAAACAACCGCATTATTAACTTCACAACTACAATGATTCACTTAAGAACTGTGGCAAGAAAGTTCATAAAATGAGGCAAAACTCATTTAACTTCTGTCTCATTTAGCAACAGAAATTGAGCAACAGCTCAATTGTGGTTGTAAGTCAATAACTGCCTGTATTATATTGGCATTGCCCTTTGGTGGGCCTTACAAAGCTAGGAGATGGACTCTTTTCCAATGACAGCATCTTTAATCTTTCTTAAAAGGCTTGGAAATCATTGGATTCTTCATAATTCAATTAGGCCTGTGCAAATCTCATGCTCTGAATATAGCCCAACACACTTCCCTGTTAAAAATCTGAGGTAAATATATTCCAAATCACTTCTAGTAATTTAATGTGGTTCAGAAACTCTAGATCCCAGAGCAGTTCTCTCGGGGAGGATTTAAAAGAGGTTGAGGCTTAAATCTAGTTTGTGCAAATGTCCACTCCTTTGACCTCTGATTCTTTTGATGTCGAACTAGAAAAGTAAAGAGATGGAACAAATTCATCAGGCTCTAAATAAGAGCATTGGGCCAGTCTCGAGGAAATGAAAAGCATTTAATCCATTCCTGCTTGGGAAATAAGAGTTTTTCTGGAAGAAAAAGGCATCTGGCATCAGAGTCATCATCAAGACCCAGTGGTTTTGTCAACATGTCAGAAGGAGTGCTGTGCTGCTGTGACACTTTCCCACATCTACAGGAGACATGACAATGCATTTACAAAAGAATCAGAGTTTACCTCATGTTGGGCCAGCTGATATTGTCATTTTCCCCTTAAACCCTATTTAGAAAAGTCTTCCTTGTACATGGCAATGTGGAGAAAAGGGTTTCAGTATCTAAATATTTAAAACACTTAATAATTCCAAAAGAGTCTGTAGATTCTCAGTCATCCTGGTCATGGTTGTCCCAAAGGTGCTATTTCAGGAGGTAACTGGTCTTTCTTGTTTTTTTCTTTTGAAGACTTTTTGCTTCTCATTCAAGCAGTTTCTTCAGTTCTGACAGGATTCTCATTCCCCACCATCCAGTCAGAGCTGAAGAAGCTTCTTGGATGAGAAGCAAAATGTCTTCAAACAAACAAATAAGAAAGTCCAGTTGCTTCCTGAAAAGGCACTTTTGGGAATTCCAAAAGAGAAGAAAAAAGGTGTTCTTGATTTTTGTATGGCGTGGGAATGTTCAGAAGCCAAAAATTAAATTAGATACGGAGGTCCTACTGGAATGTGAGGATAACATAGGTATAAGCACAAGCTGTCAGCCCTGGATCCATCTTGAGATGGACTAAACAGGGCTGCCACAGCAGGGGATGGGAGAGCTGTGGGAAAGAGAGTGCAGCGAAGCAAATATAGCCGTAATAAAATATTTTCACATGAAATCCAGGATGGTTTGCTGGCACTTGGAGGGGGAGTGACCAAAGTTTGGTGGCAACAGAGGATGCAGATTGATTGGGCCCAGTGGTGGGAGTCAACCAGTGTAATAATCAATTTGGTGAGTGCGTGCAGCATTGGAAAACCGCCCATTTTCAGCTCTAAAACTTACCTTTTGCTGCAGCCCTGGTGAGTAAAACAGCTGAGGCATGGCAATCCACTGTGCCGCATGAATCAGCTGGGCTGCAAAACACGGAAATATAGGACTGAGTATTGCAGGAGTGGGTGGGTGGGGCCAACTAATCACCGAAACAACCGGTTCGCCTGAACCAGTCCAAACCATCTGAATCCCACCCTTATTTAGGTCTCATAATGTGCATGTCATTGGACAGGGCGGGATATGAGTTTTAATGTGGGTGGGGTGATGAGCCTGGGTGGGGGTGATGAGCCGGGCTATGGCACAAAGGCAACACAGTCAGATAATCAATAAAGAGTCCCTTTATTATCTCCAACTTTGCCCTCAGTGTCCAAGTTACCTTCTGGCTGGAGAAAAACTCTCCCAGGAACAGCCTTTGACTGCAGAAAATTAAGTCCAAAACATGGTTAAAACAAACTGTAACTTAAAGTCCAAACAAGCCAAACTGAAGTGATTAGTTTGGCAGGACAGGAGCAAGAATTTCAGACTTGAAGGCACGGCAAAACTCACACAGTTGGGAAGATGCCAGGAATGCAGATAAGCCATGACAACACAAGATAAACTCACGTTTGTTCCCAACAACCTGATGCATGCAGCTTGCCTTTTTTATAAACTGTGTTCCCAGCTGTGGCTAATGAAGGGAATCAGGGCCCTTTCCTCCCCCGTAAGCCACGCAACCCACGTTGTTCTCTTCTCCATTCCTCCCTGCATGCCCTAGGATGAAGAAGAGGTGGGCCTGGTTCTTCCTCAAGCTCAGTCTCCCTTGTTCTATCTCTTCCCTGCTCTGCCCAGTTGGACTTTGCTCTTCCCCAGACTCCTCCACAGCCAACGGAGTCACACTCCCATTCCCTGTCAGCTGTCTGGCTTCTTTTTCGGATTCAGACTCTAACAGGGGCATGACAGTGGGGGAAAATGTGGGAATTCAGATTTGAGTTTTCCCCCAATGAGCCAACATGACTTCTCTAATAAATTCTTACTTTGATGGACTTTGTCTCGGAGTTTTGAATTGTCATGAGAGTTTTCTTGGAACGCTGACATTTTATTAAAATGGCATTTGTAGTTGCGATGCGGAAAACCGTTGTTGTTTTGAGGAGTTTAATGGCATATTTTGATTTCTCCTTCATATTAAGAAAAATCTAGACATTTAGAGCTTATTCTGAGCTAACCTGGTTGTTGTTGTTTTTACTGTTTTAACTGAATAAAGAAGGAAGGGGGATCTTCATGCAGCTTCAAAGCTGTGACAATCTCAGACTTTCAACACACATCTGAAAGCCATGGGCCACCCAGTCAAGATCAGGTCTGGTATGTACGTCTAAGTGCTATTGTTATTGCTAGTACTATTAGCTCAACAAACTGGGTCTTCATTTTACTGACCTCAGAAAGATGGAAGGCTGAGTCAACTTTGAGCTCCATCAGGATCGAACTTCTGGCTTTGAAAAGAGTTTGCCTGCAATACTGCATTATAACCACTGTGCCATCAGGGCTTGATAATAATGAATAATGAATAATTATATATAGTAGCAATAGTACTTAGATTTATACACCACTTCATAGTACTTTATAGCTATCTCTAAGCATTTTACAGAGTAAGCTTATTGCCCCCAACAATCTGGGTCCTCATTTCACTGACCTTGGAAGGATGGAAGGATGTGTCAACTTTGAGCCCCATCGGGATCAAACTCCTGGCTGTGGACAGAGTTTTCCTATAATACTGCATTTTAACCACTGTGCCATCTTGGCTTTAGTGTCACGGTCCCAGGTTTTGATAAAAATCTTGGGGTTGTGGTTTGTGGGAAACATCTGCATGAAACCAGAGGTGAGATTCAAATTTTTAAACAACTGGTTCTGTGGGCGTGGCTTTGGTGGTGGGCGTGGCTTGGTGGTCATGTGACTGGCTGGGTGTGGCCAACTCAACATCACCCACATCAAGGCACACATCTCCTCGCCTGGCCTCTCATGACTGCAGGGATGCTGCAACAGTCATAAGTGTGAAAAAAATGGTCATGTCACTTTTTTCAGTGCCATTGTAACTTTGAATGGTCATTCCACACAATCAAAGTACCAGCAAAGGAGGGGAAGAAAAACTCCAGAGACGTCCCTGAGACAGGAAGTCTAGTCCTGCCAAGAATGTAATAAGGGTTAACGGAGAGGCAGTTTCTGTAAGCAACACCAGAATGTTTCCTTCCTGCCTTCCTTACAGGATTAGGCCAGTAATTTCTTCTAACAACTGGTTCTCCGAACTACTTAGAATGTTAACAACCGGTTCTAGCGAATAGGTGCGAACTGGTAGAATCCCACCTCTGCATGAAACTCAGCACTGGCTACTTGTACAAATTAGCTGCCCTTGGACTATCTCTGCTGTCATTATTAAGGAGCACTTGGCAGCTGGTAAGAGATTTGGGTATCTTTTGGATATATGTACATTTTTAAAATCCCTTTATTTACTGGAGTGTTCCTTATCTCTGGATCCAAAAGAACCAATTGCCTGGGCATCTGATCACCATGCAGACACTTGGCAAAACAGTATTTTAATTTAAAAAAATTGAAATGGTATTATAGATTAATCTCACCAGCTCTTCTTGCATATGTAACCCATCCCTTCTCTTTTAAAAAAATATGTATTTGTTAAATTTAGTTACAATTTACAATTCCAGTTAGGTCACAATAAATCTCCATCTGTTCCAGAATTCAGCTTCCCATTGTTGCTATCAGAAGTGTGGGTGTTGAAAATCAATGATGCTTTCTCTTAAACTAACAGTAATGAAAGAAAATTCTCTCTCCAATTTTGCTCAGCCTGTTTTAACATCATCTCAACCACTGAATATTCTGAATATAGATTGCAGCACCATCAAAACCTGTTGGATTTGTGGGCAGCCAAGGAGTGGCACAGGAAGCTTCCCCAAATGATACTTTGCAGTCTCTGAATAAAAGTTTTAAAATACTTTTTAATTTTATTTTATTTCTAAATGCACAGGATTGATAACCCACCTTAATGCACTAAAAATTAAACAACGGGATCTTTGCAATCCCTAAATATACTGAAATACAGTCATCACACCTATGTCCACCCATTGTTCAATCCTGAGCTACAAATAATCCACCTTAGTCTGCATTTTGTCACTGTTTTTATTCTATAGAAAGCCCTGCATTTATAAAGGTGTCATATTGGCAAACGCATGGAGAAAAAAGTGCATACGTATACTGAATTATCTAATAAACTGTATATTATGGGAAATCAGCTGGAAGACAACTTTAAAATCAGGAGGAAATTAGCAAAACTAAATTGAATAGCTTTATTCAACTAACTATTCTCCCTGATAAATCACAGAATGCCATTTTTTGTAGAAAGAGAGCTGTTTCAGTCTAGAGCAACATTTTCAAATTTGGCCGCATTAAAATGTGTGGACTGCAACTCCCAGAATTCAGCTGAACCTTGCTTGAAGGACAGGGTGTTTTCAAACTCTGGTGTACTTATGGGTCTTAGTTATTCTTCAGTCTACCCTGAAAATAACCCCATCCTTCAGTCCCTCCACCTAATTGATCCCATACTTCTAGTTCCCAAATTTTTCCCATGACTTAGCATAATTTAATTAATTGGAGAAATACTTATTTTAATTCTCACCATTAGAATGCTGTGGTCATGCAGTGGAACTCTGCCCACTGCCAAGAGTTTGATCCTGTCTGGCTCAAAGTTGACTCACCCTTCTATCATTCCAAGGTCGATAAAATAAGGACCCAGATTGTTGGGGGCAATATGCTGACTCTGTAAACCGCTTAGACAGGGCTGTAAAGCACTATGAAGTGGTATATAAGTCTAAGTGCTACTGCTATTGCTAATACTATTAGCTCTTATGTTCATTGGATGATATTGTGTACCAGTATCATAAGGAAACAGGGAAAAAAATAAGTTTTTTTTTTCATTTTATCTACAATGAAACTAATTTTCTACAGTTCCATTGTTTGCCTTGCTCTATCGTTTTTTTTTTTTTCTGTTTTCATTTTCACTTAAGGAAAAAAAAAAATCCAGTTCTTCTCCCCTTTCCCCTTGTGAAGCTGGTGAAGCACTCAATAATTCACAGCCAAGAAATATAATTATCTTCCTCTGAGCTATTCCCCGGTGGACCCTTCAATTAGTTGGAAAAATATTAACCTTCAAAGGTCAAGCTTTCATTGCATCTAATCATAAACATACCTTTATTTTTCACATGACATTTTTTATCTCTCTCTCTTTTTTAAAGAGTAATTTATTGGAAAAATAAGTTTAAAAGGGTCAGGAATTTCTTGATAAAAACCCTAGTAATGAAGCAGCAATGCCTGTGGGGTTGTTTTTTAATATCAGTGTAACTATTCAATATGCTGTCAATCATGCTTAAGTCAAGCCATTAGAGAAGTAAGACTCAAGGATATATTAATGTGTCAACATTTTGTGTTGTATTCATAATTTCTTAATACTACACATAAACAAATCTTATAACTCTCTTCCCCTCAAGGACTCTTATGTGAATAGCAGACTTACTATTGTTTGGTATCCACCTATTTCAACAATTCCACAATGTTCTTATACAGCCAAAAAAAAACAAAAAACACAATATATTAAAACAGATTTAAAATGTGGATGTTAGGATCCAGCTTTCAAATATCCATTTGGGAGAATTCTTAAAAAAATATGTTCTACTGAACTTTTAATATTAGCTAATAGTTATTTGCATACATCTTTGGGTGAGTGGAACAGTGTTATGTGCTGTTTTTAGGTATTTGCTTTGTTGTCAGGATTGGAAGCCATATTTTACTTGGAAGCTTCGAAGCTGCCACATTTAGTCCCTGGGAATTTGGGAAAGGGGATTTCAGAGTGAGATGGAAGATTAGACACAGCAACATTCTTTCCCAGAGAGTCAAGGACATGTTGCCCTGCACCTGGAGGGGAGTGACTGGAGAGCTGTTTCCAGTTGAGATGAAGATTTGATTGAGCCATGTGATGGACTGATGGGTGCAGGGGATGGATCTTTGATTTTCTTTTGGGAAAGGAAAACCCAGAAATCTCAGATTCAGGTTTTCCCAGATGTACCAATATGACAATCCTAATAAAACCCCAAACTCCAAACTCTGCTTTGGAGTTGGTTAGTTTGGAGTTGGTTAGTTGGAACACTGACATTCATTTTGGGAACAGGTGAAAGGAAAGATTATGAAAACCACCAGCTAGGTGGATGGTTTCAGTGAGAATAGTGAAGGTGCATAATTGGAAGGTATAAAGAAGTGTCACAGAGACAGATCATCATGGAGAAAATCTATCTGTATGGTCACTAAGAACCAACAATGGCTTGATAGCATGTAATCAATACAAATTCACTTACTGTATGCCATCCAGAGTCCACATTAGGGTGGGTTACAAAAAAATTGTCAATCAATAAAATTAAACACATTTAGCAAAATATCAGAGAAACCACCCAAGGGTGTGCCAGTCGAATAGATGAAAAACCCTTCATCCCTGACTTGAGAGGAATTCCATCAAGACTGGGAAAGAATTCCCAATGTTTGGCTAAGGATGGGACCAATTTACTTCACTGTAAAGTGCCTAAGTTGTTTAGCATTCTCCAATGTGGCTTTATTATGAGCCTGAATAAAACAAGCTACTACATTACATGGTAGGCTTGTTTAAAAATCACATTCTAAGGTAATCAAAATTGTTGCTTTGTTATGGGGTAGCCATCAAACAGTACAGGTAATCTTTGATTTACAACCACAATTGAGCCCAAAATTTCTGTTGCTAAGCAAGACAGTTGTTAAGTTGCCCCGTTTTACAACCTTTCTTGCCACAATTGTAAAGTGAATCACTTACTAACTTACTGAATTGTAAGTGAATCAGAATTGTAAAGTGAATCAGTAACTTACTGACTTACTGAATTTACCAGTAACTTGCTGAATCTGGCTTCTCCATTGATTTGTCTTGATTAACGGTGGAGATTTTGAGCTCAGTTGTGGTTGTAAGTCGAAAGCTACCTGTATAGACTTTGATCCAGAGTCAGATTTGCCTGCTTTCATGAGTCTTAATTTGGCAGCACTTTTCTGTCTGTATGACAATCTGGTTCTGGTAAGGTAAGAATGGAATGGAATGGAATGGAATAGAGTAGAGTAGAGTAGAGTAGAGTAGAGTAGAGTAGAGTAGAGTAGAGTAGAGTAGAGTAGAGTAGAATAGAATAACTTTATTGTCCCTTTGAATGTACACTAATCGGCATACATTAAAATGAAATTTCGTTGCATACAGCTCTCTAAAGGTCACCACTTCCAATATACACTACATAAACATGACAAAATAAATAAATACAAAATTATGCATATACACACATTTATTATATGACACAGAGAAACAACACAGTCTAGTACAGATGTATACATGTACATAGTGAGAAAAACAAAACTTGTGACTTTACCAGATGGATGGCAAAGAGAACAAAGCTGTTACAGAAGCTGGTAGTCCTGCTAGAAATGCTTTGAAACCTACTCCCAGAAGGGAACAACAGAAACAGACCATAAAGTGGGTGTGTGGGGTCTCTGACAATGTTTTGAGCTTTAAGCACATAGCGCTTACAAGCAGTATCCTGAATAACGTGAAGGGAGCTTCCTATAATCTTCTCGGCTGTCCTTACCACTCTCTGTATGGCCTTTCTATCTGAGACACTGCTGCTGCCAAACCAAACAGTGATGCAGTTTGTTAAAACACTCTCAATTGTGCCTCTGTAAAAAGTGGCTAGAACAGAAGGAAAAATATATGTTCTCCTCATCCAACACAGGAAATGGTTTGCATGCTTCATTGAGGATGATGTGTGCAAAGACCAATTCAGATTGTTAGTTATCTGCAACCACAGATACCACAGATACTGTTGACCAGTATTGAGAAGGAGAAGGAGAAGGAGAAGCAGAAGGAGGAGAAGGAGAAGGAATTGGAGATGGAGGAGAAGGATGAGATGGAGGAGGAGGAGGAGGAGAAACCTCTTCTGAGACTATTTGTAGCACTATTGTCCATCAGGTCATTTCTGCTACAAGAACAAAAAAGTAGAAGGGGAATAGAATAAAGTAAAATGCAGGGCGATTTAAGGCTGTCAAGAGGATGCAGTTTTTCATACAGCTCTTAGTTAATCTAGCTATAGAGTGGAATTGCTTCCTAAGGCCAAGATGACATTGCCCTTAATGAATATTGCTGGTTATCAGCCACTCAAACTGCATGAGAAACTTGACCCCCTTCTAATTTTTTTTTGTTCGGTTCAGATCCTTTATAGCTTGCATTAATAGAAGCTGTGACCCCTTCAACCCAGCTTGGCTAATGCTCCTGTCCTGGAACATGGGAAAATGTGGTGGACACCCCCTTGCTGTAGGTTTCCAAGTCAAGGCTAGGAAGTCGGTGTTGGAGGTACAGCAGCTTTAGACATCATCCCTCCAAAATAAAATTGGATCCAGCTCCCACGATGAATATTCATAAGGTTTCACAACATTTGGAGAGAAACACACCACCAAGGCTGAATCTCAAGTGGCTGATTAATACATTGCAGATATTCAAAAGCGAGTAGGTGACATGTTAACATTTGATTGCTCCATCCCCTTTACTTACCAATCCCTAATTTTCTGTTGTGGCCCACCAGCGGCCAGTGGGGCTGATGGCAGACTCAGACAGTGAGGAGGTTGGGGAGGAACATGGGCCAGTCCTGGAGTCTGGGGAAGGCTCTGTGTCAGAGGCAGAGGTGGGGCCAGGGCCATCTGACAGTTACCAGCTGCCTTCGGAGTCGGAGATCAGTGAGGCAAAAGAACAGCAGGAGCTTGTTCCCGATGTGCGCATGCACAGAGCTGCCAGGAGAAGGGGACAGTTAAGGTACAAGGGAATAAAGGCACAGACAGATGGTGAATGGCCCCTCCCATAGGGAATAAAGAGGAGCGAAAGGGGAGTGGGGTTTTGCAGGAGGCAACAAGTTCATTTAATTAGTGTGAAGATTTGTTTGTGACTCTCAGAGACTCCTTGCCAAGTATTTTCTTGTACAGCGTTGAGCTTGGAAGATATCAACTGGCAGCTCTCCAAGCCTGATAAGGTCTGTGGTTATAATTCAAAGACTGTTTGCTGGGACTTTGCTGGATGTGAATGATAGGAATCTACACTAGCCAAATAAAAAGGGGTTTTGTTGGGACAAGGATTCTGCTTCGTGATTTTGTGAAGCCGAGGTCAGAACATTTTTCAAAAGAAGAAGAACCGCCATTCTGCATTTGGTTTTTCTGTTTCTATCTCTAATTAGCCAGCACGTTTTAGATGTCCAACAATCGAAGGTTTTGTCTGTTTTAATGTGCGCAGATGTCCAGTGCCATTTGATACTGCATTACCAAAACAGGTGCTCAATTGCCTCGGGCTGCCGTTGCAGACGGAAGGAGTTTCTGTGACTGTCCCTAATGTAATTAAACATTTACAGTCCATTGAAAATGGTAGAGTGAGCTCACGATACACAGTTCTATCACTTCCATTAAAAACCCAATTATTTGCCCTCTCTTTTAATGTTATCAGTCACGGAGATGGTTCAAAAAAACAGTTTCCTTCATATTCGGGCACCGTATTGGCAAGGACAAACTGTTCAAGTATTTTTCAACATAAAAAAGGAAGGGGGTGGGAGGAATAGGTTATCATTTCACAAGCTTTCACTTTGAAGGTGATCAAAACAGCAGAGTTACTGTCATCTAAATTGGCTTGCAGGATTTGTCAGATATCAATTTATAAGATATAAATTTCCAGCCTGTTATAAGTTGAGAGCTACCTGTTATTGAATAGAATAGAATAACAGAGTTGGAAGGGACCTTGGAGGTCTTCTAGTCCAACCCCTGCTTAAGCAGGAAACCTTACACCACTCTCTTACCAGGTAAATCAGATAGAAAATACAACCAGATTAATAGAATAGAATGGAAGGGAAGGGAAGGGAAGGGAAGAGAAGAGAAGAGAAGAGAAGAGAAGAGAAGAGAAGAGAAGAGAAGAGAAGAGAAGAGTTGGAAGGGACCTTGGAGGTCTTCTAGTCTGCCCCCCTGCTCAGGCAGGAAATTCTACATCACTTCAGACAAATTGTTGTCCAATCTCCTCTTAAAAACATCCAGTGTTGGAGCACCCACAACTTCTGGAAGCAAGTTGTTCCACTGATTCTAACTGTCAAGAAATCCCTCCTTAGTTCTACGTTGCTTCTCTCCTTCATTAGTTTCCACCCATGGCTTCTTGTCCTGGCCTCAGGTGCTTTGGAGAATAGCTTGACTCCCTCTTCTTTGTGGCAGCCCCTGAGATATTGGAACACTGCTATCATGTCACCCCTGGTCCTTCTTTTCATCAGACTAGTTTGACTTTTCCTCAGACTAGTTTGTAATTGCATTTGTGTAATTCAGGAGCAGATGAACAATGTGGTGATGAAGATTTTTGGGGTAAGAGATGTAGTATCTGCCTGGTAGATTGGACATTGCAGAATTGGTGCACTCTGGGTTATTGGTGCTCTCTAGAAGCAACTTCTTCTGGATACTCCAGAAGAAGTTGCCAGATATTTCCATTTAGTGAGGAGAATTTTTGTCCTCATATTGTTTTTTTTCAAGAGGATTCTTAAAACTAAACTGTAAAGCATTTATGGAGTGATACGCACCACTGAGGCTGAATGAATCAATATTTGCTTTGGGGCGATTCTGTTGAATGTCTTAGTCTGGATCACTGACACGTCTCCAAGTTCTTGGTTGTTGACTCATCTGTGGCTCAAATTGTGTTAAAGAATACTAGAAATCGTGACCCAGTTAGAAAAAGTCATATTTGGCAGGAAGATGTTGAAAGAGTCAGGAAAATTCAGAGTATTCCCCCTTTGGCCTGTTAACTCTGCAAATCTTAATTCTTTTGGGGACAGTACTAAGATCCAAATCCATTACATGCCTTTCTGTGAAAATAGAACCAGAACAAAGGATTGTGCAACTTTCCTCCGGTTGCCCAGACAGAAATAAATTTGTCACTGGCAGCCGGAGAAAAAATAATTCTAGGGCACAAGTGAAATGAATATTTATAAAGTAAGAATGACTGTTAATATTCTTGCACTGATATAATTAGCTAAACATAAGTCTCGCTGTCTGACCTAGAAACAGTATTTATTAACAGGACATTTGAAGAAGCAGCCTATTTCTGCCTTCTAGAAAAGAACATGCATTCCAAATAGATTTGCAGCCTGTGATCAGTTGATTGGCTGATCCAGTTAAGCATTGCAATCGATGATTAGCACTTAGACTTATATACTGCTTTACAGTGCTTTACAGCCCTCTGTAAGCGGTTTACATACTCAGCCTATTGCCCCCAACAATCTGGGTCCTCATTTTACCCACCTCAGAATTATGGAAGGATGAATCAACCCTGAGCCTGATGAGATTTGAACGGCCAAATTGCAGGCAGCCAGCAGGCAGCAGAAGTAGCCTGCAATACTGCACTCTAATCACTGCACCACAGAGGCTCTTTTGATGATAGATAGATAATAGACAGATTTGGTAGATAGATAGAAGATAGATAGATAGATAGATAGATAGATAGATAGATAGATAGATAGATAGACACCAAGATTATAGACCAACCAAAAATTTTAAACCAAGATGGAGGGGGAGAGAGGGGAGGGGAAGTGTGGGAGGGGGGGAGAGAGGGAGAGAGAGAGAGAGAGAGAAAGAAAGAAAGAAAGAAAGAAAGAAAGAAAGAAAGAAAGAAAGAAAGAAAGAAAGAAAGAAAGAAAGAAAGAAAGAAAGAAAGAAAGAGTTTTTTTCTGGTTTAAAACAATTCTTGAGTTCCCTTTTATTCTTTTTATTTTTTGTAGTTCTGTTTATTTGTTATTCTTTATTCATTGTCTTAATAATTCATTGTTTTTTAAATTATCTTTTGTATTTTTGTACTCTGTGATTTATTTTTGTAAACTTGCTATAAAATATAATAAATAGGAAAGGAAAAAATATGCATTTGCAATAAATGGGCACCATTGTAATCATTATAATTGTCGCCAAATGAAACAAATGATACCAGAACATGGAATCTATTTGAGAAATTCTACCTAGGAGGCCCTAAGGCCAACCCATCTTGTTAAGTGACAGCATCTAATCAACCTTGGATTACATAGAAAGCTGCACTGGGCCAATGAGTTACTTTTTTCTTTTAGATTTATCTTTTTCCTCCAAAATTAATTGTTTTATTACAGACTAAAAATGATACATTGTAGAATAGAAAAAAATAGCTAAGTACAGTGGTGCCCATATTCTACCATAGAAACTGGAAATGATTAATACGATGATGATTAAAGTAAATTGAATTTTTCAGAAGGGTGGATTTTTGAAGGAAGCATTTGTGAAATTCAAGGTAATTTGCCACAGTGCAGATAAAGATACATTCAACAAGATAATGGCAAATTCCACCAGCCTAGAAACTGGGAAAAAGTGAGTTCTAGTTCTGTCTTGGCCATAAAAATTATTTGGATGACTTTGGGCCAATCACCAGGAGATGGTGAGTTCTAGTTCCACCTTAGACATGGAAACCAGCTGGGTGACTTTGGGCCATTCATTCTCTCTCAGCCCAACTCACCTTACAGCAGGGGTCCCCAACCACCGGTCCGCGGACCGGTACCGGTCCGTGGAACAAGTCCTACCGGGCGCTGGCTTGCTGGCGCCGCCATCTTTTTGATGAAAAAGTGCTTCCGGTGAGCTTTTCGGGTAGAAAGCTCACCGGAAGCACTTTTTCATCAAAAGAAGATGGCGGCGCCCAGCTGATGTCGGTACCGGGCCGCGCCATAAAAAAGGTTGCCTTACAGGACTGTTGTGGTGCAAGAAATAGGAGAAGGAAGGCATATTAGACATGTTCACTGCCTTTATTAAAACAATGTAAGATATTAAAATGGCATTCCTCCCCCCTAAAAAATTCTCAATATCGATCAGTCCAGAGAGCCACTAAAATTGGACTCAGACAATGGTTTATATTTTTTTAACAGCCTATCTAGCTATATTCCAAGGAAAGTATGGTATTTTTCCCATCCCAGTAATTCATTACAAGCCTGAACTACATTACATTATAAGAGGCATATACATTTGGGGTTCCAGACAATTTGTACCAATGCATCAGCAACCTGCTTCTGTGCTGATTTTTGGCTTGGTTCAAGCTGTGGTAATTTTCATTAGTTAAGCAGTAAGGAAAGGAATGGAACATGCCCAAGTGTGTACGGATGCATTTTCTGGAATAGCAGCCTAACAAAGAAACTTCCTGATGCTGCAGCAAAACTGAATCAAAGTTCATTAATGGGCATTGTTTTAATCAATGCACCTATGAACCGATGTGCATCAGTAACTTGTAAATGAGAAAAAGAAAATATTCCGAAGAACAGCAAATGGAGTATGCAGCCCTTGTAAATCTTATTACTAATAACAAACTTGAAATGCCAACAGATTTCTAGCCAAAGCAAATTGATTGACCTAAGAAGGATGCCTGAGTTTGTTTGGAAAGACCAAAAATGCATCATTAGCATTTTAAAAAGATGTGTATGCGGGGTGGTGGTGAGATGGTGGTGTTATCTTAACCCCCTCCCTGAGTGTGGGTGGAGGAGGGCAACTAGATATATATGTCTAAGTACTATTGCTATATCTAAAATAAATTCTATATACCTTTTGTTGTTATTTAAAAAAAAAAAAAACACTTTAGCAATTCTCTGCCTATTCATCTGGGCTCAGTGGCAAAACTGGAGAATCATTATCAATGCCAGTTTCTTTGGCAGCTGCCTAAAACTGAAAAGGGGCCTTTTCCCCAATCAAGATTCACGAAGAGTTCTCTTTAGCAAAATTTATTGAGATGAAAGAATTAGTGCTACAAGAGTCCCAGCAAACACACTGTTTCCTATGTGGGATGCAGTGGTGGTATTCAGCAGGTTCTGACCAGTTCTGGAGAACTGATAGCGGAACTTTTGAGTAGTTTGGAGAACCGGCATATACAACCTCTGACTGGAGATTTTACATTATCCTTCCCCTGCCAGGCCCACCAAGCCACACCCACAGAACCGGTAGTAAAAAAAAAATTTGAATCCCACTAATGGTGGGATGAATATATTCCTATATACATTAGAATAGAATAGAGCAGAGCAGAGCAGAACAGAACAGAACAGAATAACAGAGTTGGAAGGGATATTGGAGGTCTTCTAGTCCAACCTCCTGCTTAGGCAGGAAACCATTAGGGCAGAGGTCCCCAACCCCTGGGCCGTGGACCAGTAGCAGGCTATGACCTGCTGGAAACCAGGCTGTACAAGCGGCAGGTGAGTGCATGAAGCTTCTGTTGGAAGAAATATCCATCTGGTTCAGTTCCAAGCTGGGAGAAAGATGCTGGAAATAAAATGGAGGCTGGAGGCTGATTGGAAAGAAAGGTCCATTTATTGATGAACAGAACCATCAGGGTTTGTGGTTCTGGTGCAGCTGACAAAATGGAGTTGAGAGTGGGAGGTTTTTATGCCTTCCTTGAGCTTTGTATTTGAGCTTCCTGTTCCTGTGCAAGAACATGTCCTTTAATATTCTTTTGGCTGTTGTCAGATTCCTATGGGGTCATGTAGGGGTCATAGCTGGCTCTATAGGTAACAGAGGAAATCCAAATCCTAGGTGCTTATTTTAGCTAATCTGGTCAACCACTGGCTTATTGTTTATCTGAGCTCCTAGGTTTCTGTGAATTTGAATTTTGGACTGCTCTGGGGATGGTGCAGTGAAGGGTCTTGTGTTCTGAAAGGGTGTTGGGCAATTCCTATCGTAACTTAATGGCTTTCGTCCTGTGTTATATCTTGGGTAAGGGGCTGCTTATAATTCTATCACTTCTGCCTTTGTTAGCTTTGCTGCAAGGAGTTTCAAAATATCCTGCCTTGCACGGATTACCAAATCTGCATTTCTAAAAGCTGGCCTCCTCAGTTTTTGCTGGGGGCTATTAAGAAAGGGTGGCGACTGCTTTCTGCCTCTAAAAAAAACATGTTTCTCCATTTCTCATTTAGGGAAATGTAATATTCTGCCTTTTTAATATTCCTCGGAATATTTCATTCTTCTAGGAGGGGGACTTCTCACACTTCACTGATACATGCGCTGGTTGCATGCACAAAACCATCCCTCCCCTGCCACTGCCACCAATCCAGGGATCACTGCATGAGGACAAAGACTTTGTGGTTTCTTTTTTTCTAACAGTCTTTCTATCACCTGGCAATACTTCTTGTCGCTAATAATGAGGAAGCTTGCAACCAATTGTTTTCATAATGGTCTCTACATCATTGTTAGTCTAAGAAAAGAGTCATCCACTTAAGTCTTACTGGGGGCTGATTCTGGCCTGGTTTATGGATTAGGGCTTGATCAGTGTTTACTTCTTGATTGTTGGTCTAGTGTTAATCTTGGCATTAATCTCTGGTCAACTGGATGTTGATTGCTGGTGGTGTTTTGGATATTCTTTTTCACTTTTTATTGTCTCTTTTGGTATGTATGTAGATGTTGTTTATATCTAGTTACCTGTTAGAATACCTCCCACAACATAACTTCCCACCAGCAATCAATACTCAATTAAGAGAAGGGCAGATTGTTGTTGAAGTTAACAACAATCAATTCAATTTCAATATACTTAAAAGATGCCATCAGAAGAGCTAAAAAATTGAAATCTATAAAACAAGCTGTCTTTCTTTCCTTCCTTCTTTCTTTCTTTTTCTTATTAAAGCATTTTTAATACTTTATTGCATTTTAAATTTCTAGTAAAAATGAAATAATGAAAAAGACAAAAGAAAGAAAGTAACCATTGAAATGCTTTTTGATTTTGTAGGTTTTCTGTTGGTACCTTTTATTATATTTATATTGGTTTGAATGTTGTTAGTTGCCCAGAGTTACACTGCTTAAGATGGACAGACATATAAATAGTTTAAGTTATAAAATAAAATAAAAATTCCTTACAGCCAAAAAGCAAGCTGAGAAACAAGGCAGTAACAAGACCTCTTGAGGCTGAGGGAGTAAAAGAAAAGCTAATTTTTAATAAGGAAAGAAGGCTTTCAGAAAGACGAATGCTGTGGCATTCACTAGACAGGTCATGATTTGCAAGATGGTGGTTGTGATGTCATACATAAAAGGGATAGGAATTTTCTTGTTAATTCCACTTGGCCACATTGTTGTCCCAGAAAGCTCTGCTCTTTTACCTGGCATGCTTGCCAAATGAATCCCACAATAGGCAGAGAGGAAAAAAAACTTTTATTTGCAAATAAAAGAGTTACCCGGAAGCAGTAGGAGGATTCAAATTTTTTAACTACCGGTTCTGTGAGCATGGCTTGGTGGGCGTGGCAGAGGAAGGATACTGCAAAATCTCCATTCCCTCCCCACCCCACTAACCTGCTTTCCAGCTCCATTCTCCTGTGCAGGGCAACAAAAGAAGACCCAGCCAATCAGCTGGGACTCAGGAGGCGACAAATAGATGGAGGCGGGGCCAGGGGTGGGATTATACCGGTTCTGTCTGGTTCTATAGAACCAGCTATTATGATTCTGTGCAGTTCGGAGAGCCAACAAATTGCACCACTGGCTGACCCCGCCCCTCTCTGCTCGCCCCTCCCCCTCCATACTCAGTCAGTCCTTATTGCACATGCACAGCATTGCCTGCAGCCTGCTTTTGCCCACCCGCCAGGCCAGCCATTGATGCATGCCTTCCGCTGTGGCCCTGCCTGATCTCCCTGGGTGAGTGAGGCTCTGCAAGCTCCGGGGCCCAGTCACCTACCTGCCACTGCCGGTCACCTTTCTTCCCCCACCCCACTTGCTGCCTGCCACCCTAACCCCCAGCAGGTAAGGCCCAGCAGTTGCAGTGAATCCAGTCAGAGGGCAAGATGCAGACTGGTGGGGACCCAAGCTAAATTTCGCTATACCAGAGAACATGTGGAGAGGCTCATGTTCTCCTGCTGCTGGGAAAGCAAGAGAGTCTTCCCTGGCACAGCTCTGGGAGGCAGAGAGAAACAGGATTCAACCAGGCTGCTTCTCTGCCGCCCAGAGCCTCCAATTTCCCTATTGGAGGGGAACTTGCAAACTTTTTGCTGTGCCGGGAAAGGCTTTCTTGCTTTCCCAGCAGCAGGAGAACACAAGCCTCTCCACATGTTCTCCGGTACAGCGAAATTTAGCTCAGATTCACTGCAGCTGCTGGGCCTTGCCAGCAGGGGGTGAAAATAAGGGTGGGCAACCAGGGAGCATGACACTTTGCCGCCCGCGTGGCC
Source organism: Notechis scutatus (assembly GCF_049901735.1). Lineage (NCBI taxonomy): Eukaryota > Metazoa > Chordata > Lepidosauria > Squamata > Elapidae > Notechis > Notechis scutatus. Next base: position 14,609,976 of record NC_142009.1, on the reverse strand, counting down.
CCTTCGCCTGCCACTTCTTCCCTCTCCCACCCGCAGCCCCTTTGTTGGACCCAGAACAATCGCCCCTGGTTGGCCCTGCCACGCCTGCCTGTTCCCACCCAGGTTGGCAACACGCACCATCATTTTGAAGTTGAGGGAGAAGTTGGGGAAGGAAATGGAGGGTCCTGCAGTAGCCAGCACAGCAGCACCACTGAGAAGTGGGGAAGTGGCCTTCTAGTGGTCCGACCCGGCATTCAGACTGGCGGGCCACGGAAAGTCTGAGCACTGAGAGAAAGGTGGATTTCTGGGGGAGCCACCCTCTCCATGCCAAATTGGGACCATTCAGGGTAGTCCTAGGAATTGGGTGAGCCAATCCACAGCTCCTTGCCTTCTTAGCTCAGGGAATGGCCGTTTTGTGCAGGAGGACTGAAGAGGGGAAAGGTTTACCTGAGTGACTCCTCCAGTGTCTTCGCCGGATTATTTGGAAACTTACAAGCAAGCGCAGCTAAAGGCACTGCTGCTGCACGTCAGTCTAGACCTTACCCCACGGCTCCATAAAGCCAACACCAAAGAAGTGGGCATTCAGGTGAACCCACAGTGCAACGCTCGCTCGGATCTTGGCCGCTCCAGGCCGTCTGACCTCAAAGCCCCTCAGGCCAGCTGAGCTGGGAGCCACAGCTCCCAGGCTTCTACTCGCCCGTGCTTGGTCACCGTTTCTTCACCTTGCCTGAAGCGGCTGGTCCTGCCCCTCACCCTTCCCTCCCTCGCCTGGCCTGAGAAGGTAAGGGCAACGGCAGGGAATAGCAAAGTGGCCGGATCCCTATCTTCCCTTCTCTCTCCCCCACTCTCTGTGTCTGTGTGGGTGGGTGGGTGGGTGTGTCTCCCTCAAAGCCGCAGCTGGGCCAAGCCATCAAGCTTTCCTTGACGCTCTTTGCTACTTCTTTCATTTCTTCTTTTTGGAATCCAGACTGGCTGAACAACGATCGCCAGCCACTGTGGAAGCATCCCTTAGGGCTACCCTCCTCCTCCTCCTCCTTTTGCAACAGGCACCTGTGGTGAGGCCGGGAGGGTGCACATCTGAGGGAAGATGCTCCTCAAGCAAGTGCCAAAGTGGGGCGGGCAGCTGCTCACTTAAAGAGGGTCTCTCTGCATGTGTGTATCCTCCCAGCCCTGCCACAGCCGCCGGTCACGTGAGAAGGAGAGAAATTCTGGGAGTTGAAGTTCTCTAGGCTCAAAGTTGCCAAGGTTGGAGGCCCCTGTGCTAAATAATTAATAATAAATTAAAATACAGTAAAATGGCCTGTCGCTCCCAATACCCTCTTGTAGATTTTGACCACTTTCCTTTAGACACCCCTGACTGGATGACAGTTTTAGCACAGTGTCTAGTGCAGTTTTAGCACAGTGATCTCACACTGAGATCATTGCTGATAAATTTATCATTTGTTGCTGCTGAGCAGAATGTGCACATGAAAGGATTTTGCTATGTAGATACCACCCAGTTGCTCACCTTAACAGGCAATCCCAGTGAATGCAATGCCAATATTATTTTTTGGAAAGTTCTGTTACAGGTTAATTTCGGGCAACTTGTTCAAGTCACAGTTGCTTTTGGTTATAACATGGACTTTAGCTCCAGTGTACTCAAATGATATGCTCTAGCAAACTGATTTGCTGACCTGGAAATTGCAAAGTACCTTTCCCCCACTCCTGGATGGAAGCCATTATATGCTGGTCATTAATTACTAGTCTAAAAATATGTGGAAGAGAAATGGTTGAACTTCAAAATGGATGGATTTAATATTCCCATGACATAATCAGAAAAGTAAGTTGATACCACAAACCCAGTAAAGCTAGGACAGAGAGAGAGAGAGAGAGAGAGAGAGAGAGAGAGAGAGAGGCTCTAACAGGAAATAAGACTTCATCAACAGAGTGGTCAATATCTGGAATACTCTACCTCAGGGGTTGCCAACCTTTTGGACCTCAGGGACCACAAACTCATAATTTTAGATCCCAGGGACCACTAACCAGTTCTGTGGGCGTGGCCTAATTTGTGGGTGTGGTTTGGTGGTCATGTGACTGGCTGGGCATGGCTTGTATGTAAATACATAAATATTATCTATTGCAATGTCCTACCCATCAATGAATACTTCAGCTTCAACCACAACAATATAAGAGCACACAATAGATACAAACTCAGGTAAACTCACCAAATTGATTGCAGGAAATAAGTCTTCATCAACAGAGTGGTCAATGTCTGGAATATTCTACCTCAGGGTCGCCAACCTTTTGGACCTCAGGGACCACAAACTCATAATTTTTTTAGATCCCAGGGACAACTAACCAGTTCTGTGGGCGTGGCCTAATTTGTGGGTGTGGCTTGGTGGTCATTCAGTGACTGGCTGGGCATGGCTTGTATGTAAATATTATATTTATATGTATTGATTTTTTTATAAAAAGAGCAACTTTTAAGCTAAACCTCAGGCAAAGCAGGCAGGCAGATTGAGTTGCTCACAGAATCACAGATTCATTCAGAGATCTATCTATCTGCCATTGGCTAGCTCAGTCTGTCACATAAAATTTGCTTGCAAGCAAACTCATAAAATTTCCAGCAAGGAAACTCACAAAATTAACTCACAACACACCATGCATGTAAATATTGAATTTTTTATAAAAAAGAGCAACTTTTACCCAAAATCAGGCAAAGCAGGCAGATTGAGTTGCTCACAGAATCATTCAATGATCTATCTATCTGTCATCGGCTAGCTCAGTCTCTCAAATTTGCTTGCTGTGAGTCTGCACTGAATTTGCTTGCAAGCAAACCTTCAGTCCTAAGGGAGGTTCAGCTGTGCTGAGCCGAAGATCTAAAGACTAGCTAGAAAGCAAGAAATCCAACCATTTCCTGCTTCCTAGCTAATCTAAATTTCCCAGCACAGCAGAACAGATGATGGTCAGAAAAAGGAAAAGAAGAAGCAATTTAGCAGGCAAGTTTACTGGGTAAGGAGTGAGTGGGTGGGGAGGGTTTCCGCGGGTCATGTGGTCGGCGCAGCCTTGTATTTCCTGTGTAGCCTGGATTAATTGCTTTGTGGAGGTGCTCTGGGGGTGAGATTTCTCTGTGGCGCACCAAAATTTTCTCACGGCCCACCAGTGGGCTACGGCCCATCGATTGGCGACTGCTGCTCTACCTGACTCTGTAGTTTCTTCCTCAAACCCCAAAAACTTTAACCTTAGACTGTCTACTATTGACCTCCCCCCTTTGCTAAGCGGCCTGTAGGGGGCGTGCATGAGCGCACCAACGTGCCTACCGTCCCTGTCCTAATGTTTCTTTTTATTCATATCCATGTCATGTATTCATAACCATGCTTATACTTATACCTGTTATCTAATACTTGCTTGATAAATAAAATAAATAATAAATAAATAAAACTAATGACTGCATTTACAGTTGGCATTGAGTTAAGCATGCTTAATGAGCTAGAAGATGGCATTTTTTTCCTTAACTCAAAAGTGCAAACCTTAGTCCTGCTTTAATGATGACAGCATCCAGCCACTATCAGTTGATTTTGAAAGCTAAGCTAAGTTAGACCTGGATGGGGGACAACTGCTAAATTCTTATATTATAAGGTTGACTGGAAAGCAAAAAACAAAAAAGTACTGTTATGTTTGAAGAAGTCAATTGCAAACTGTTGTCACCCACCCAGAGTTGCTTAAGATAAGGAGTCCCAAAGGTGCTTTTTCAAGAAGCAACTGGATTTTCTTTGTTTTTCCTTGCAGATATTTTGCTTCTCATCCAAAAAGCTCCTTCAGTTCTGACTGAAGCAGCCTTGTGTTTCTGTGTAGCCTGGATTAATTGCTTTGTGGAGGTGCTCTGGGGGTGAGATTTCTCTGCGGCCCACCAAAATTTTGTCACGGCCCACCAGTGGGCTGTGGGCCATCGGTTGGCAATCGCTGATCTAGATGACTTGAGAATCTCTAGTTATATGAGTTTGTTTTTTCAAGTTACTTATCCATTAGTCCTAAAAGAAAAAAATACCTTTCAGGTTTAATTCAAGTGTGAGAAACAGGGGAGACAGAAAATTGTCAGATGCTGAAAAACAAGTCTTTCTCACTTGTCCCTGGCCATGTCAAAATTAAACAAATTATGCCCATTTCATAAGTAAATAGGTTCATGAATATTGCATTTTGCCAATGAAAATTTCATGGAAATGCTCCTTTTCTTTCTTTGAGAAATTTCAAAAAGCAAATACTGTTTTGTCAAGTTGAATGGCACCAGGTAGGGGCTGAAATCCTCTTTCATATCAACTCCAATCCTGCCAGATTAATTTGTTCTTTTTTCATAATGTAATTTAAACACAGTATATCTATAAAAGCAGAAACTCTTAAAATAACTTATTCAAAAATATTCTTCACTATGTCCAATATTAAAATATTTGCTTTATTCTGTATCAGTAAGTAAAATTTAAGGTTTCTTCTTTAATTATAACCTTTATATCCAAGTTAGTTCTCTCTAGTAGTGAATGTTCAAAGTCTGATTTTATCGTGTTTTTTAAAAAAAATGAAAAGAAAATATTTTTCCCATGAGGGAGGTTCTTTTTATTTTTTTTATTTTTCCCCCCAAATTTTATTAGTTTTACAAAAACAATACACAAACAATCAAGGCATAATAACATAAAAAATCCTTTCCATGAAAACCAATAGAACATACAAAATAGTTCCAAATTGTAATATAGATATTTACGTTATCTATTCAACTTCGTATCTTATCCCAACTTCTCCTTTTCATTCTATTATCCAAATTATATTTCTTGCTAATTAAAGTTTTATTGCCTTTCATAAACAATACACAAACATACAAAACATAAAACATAAAAAAAAACCACAGGTTCTTTTTATTAAGCCCAAAATTCTAGTGCAAATCCATCTCGACCCTTAGTCTGTTTGTAACTTTCCTAAATCAAAATTCTAATCATCCTTTTGCTGCTGCTTAATTTTTAAAAAGTCCTTAATACTTGTTTTGAAAACCTTTTTTTTTTTTTTTGCTAAAGATTGGAGGAAACTCACCTGGTGTTTTTCTTACCAGACTGGTTGATCCAAAGGTTCCTCCTGTTGAAAAACAATTACCGTATATACTCGAGTATAAGTCGACCCGAATATAAGCCGAGGCACCTAATTTTACACAAAAAAAACTGGGAAAACTTATTGACTCGAGTATAAGCCGAGGGTGGGAAATGCAGCAGCTACTGGTAAATTTCAAAAATAAAAATAATTAATTTGGGAAACGATCTCACTATCATGAAAGGTTTAATTGATTCACTAACCCAAAAGAAGAAGATGATGATGACAGCGGGAGGCAGGAGTCACTCTCTTCCCCTCCCTCGGAGGCCCCCTGAGTCAGGAGTCACTACCGCCGGCGGGCCCCAGTCCCGCCGCCTCGGGAAGGAAGGCAAAGCGCTTTTTGCCTTTCCCTTCCCGGCTGGGGCTGTTGGGAGTCGCTGCCGCCGGAGGCCGCGACTCCACACCATTTTTTTTCAGAGGGAATCTGACTCGGTATAAGCCGGGGGATTTTTCAGCACAAAAATTGGGCTGAAAAACTAGGCTTATACTCAGTATATACAGTAATAAGCAATTTCTGAAGGTGATTAGAAAGGAAAGTATGCAAACCTTTCAAAAGCACTGATCATGTTTTAAACAAGATGGCTATTCCTTGTTTTCTAAAACTCTAAAGTAGCCTGATAGCACTCTATTGTTGCCTCATTGTGAGGAGCAATTGTCTGGAATATTTGAGGTTGATCTTAAATTCTCTCCTTGCCTGGAAGGGAATTATAAAGAACTATTCTACTTGCCAGCTTTTCTTCCCATTGCAGTCACTAGCTGGCTCTGCTTTTAGCAGATCAGTCTTCACTTAGTCATTTCTTCTCCAAAAGTCCTGACTTTTTTTACAGAAGTCCTCACTTAATGACTTAGCAGCTGTGTGAACTTATGATGATCCCCACAAAAGTTTCTTATAGCCTGATTTTGATGTTCCTATTGTCGTACAAAACCCTCCCGCGGTTAGTCTGTAGAGATTCTCAGTCATCCAGGTCATGGTTGTTCCAAAGGTGCTTTTTCAGGAGGTAATGGGACTTTCTTGTTTTTTTCTTTTGAAAACATTTCACTTCTTCTCCAAGAAGCTTCTTCGGCTCTGACAGGATAGTAAGGAATAGAAGGGTTTATATTCCTTGCAGACAGCTGGTCGTTTGCATCCTTTTAGAGGATTGTTGAAGCACTTAGAGGTTTATCTGTTTTCAAAAGAAAAAACAAAACAGTCTAGTTGCCTCCTGAAAAAGCACATTTGGGACTTCCTGGGGTCACTTGAATGAAGTTTAGACTTTTGTCAGACAGTTCACATTTACAAACATTTGCAATGTCCCATATCTTTGATTTTTTAACCTTTTTGTCAGTGTGGAAAGGGAACTTCACGAGGACAGTGGTGTCACCCAAGCAGGAAAAGCCCAAAGGGAACATCAAGCCAGCCATAAAACAAACTTGCATAGGAAAAGGAATCAAATAAAAGGTATTAAAGAAGCCCCTTAGACTAAAGCCCAAATAATTAAGAAAACTAAGGAAACAAGAAAAGAAAACCCTTACAAACACAAGACATGCCAAATCAGCAAAACAAACAGACAAAAGACACAAAATATATTGCAAAGGAGACAGACAGGAGATTGCCACAAAACAAATATAAGAAACCATTAAGCAAAAAAAAAAAAAAAAAAAAGACTAGGACGAAACTGATAATCCAATCAAACCACCCTGCGGAGTTTACCCTCCGGTGGAAATGAAGACAACCCCTGACAGGATTTAAAACATTAAGAAAGACAAACACAAGCACACACACACAAAAGAAAAGGTATAAAAAATCAGGGGCTTATCATACAAAGCTAGCTAGCCCCAGGAATGCAGACTTCTTGCTATCTCTCGCCTTCCTGAAAATAAAAAGATCCAGCTTTCAAGCAGTTCTCTGTATCCTTAAACCGGAGCTCTCCCAGCAGGAAAATCGAATCCTCAGAAGAAAGGCATTTTCCAAGCCTTTCAACATCAGTTTCCAAAGCTGACTTCCAGTTTCTAGCAAAAAAAGGTCCATAGTATAAAATGGATTCATTTAATGACCACAATGACTTGCAATCATAATTCTGGGCTCAATTAGAAGTAATCCTCAACTTATAACAGTGCATTTAGTGATTGCTCAAAGTTACAAGGGCACTGAAAAATGTGACATGCTCACAGTGACAACCTTTGTAGCATTCCCATGATCATGTGATCAAAATTCAGATGCTTGGCAATTGGTTCATATTTATGACCATTGCTGTGTCCCAAGGTCATGTGATAAATGATTTAGAGGAGGGAATAGAAGGGGAACTTACCAAATTTGCAAATGATACTAAGCAGGCAGGAATAGCTAACACCCTAGAACAGGGGTGTCCAACCTTGGCAACTTTAAGACTTGTGGACTTCAACTCCCAGAATTCCTCAGCCAGCAAAGCTGGCTGAGGAATTCTGGGAGTTGAAGTCCACAAGTCTTAAAGTTGCCAAGGTTGGACACCCCTGCAAGATAGTGTAGGAAGTTAGCACCCACCCTTCTCCTAGAAAATTGAAATAGCCTAGGAAATATTAAAAAGGCAGAATATTTCCCCTAAAAAGAGTAGAAACTCAGAAGCAGAAACTTACCTCAGAAGCAGAAACTCACCCCCACCTTTGTTAATGGGTGGGCCATTAAGGCCTGAGCCAGAATACTTTACATAACAAGGAACTTCAGGTAAAGCTATAGCAATTGCCAAAAGCCCTTTTAAGGGTAGACCAAGCCTGGAACTCAGGACAGCCTACAGAGTTGCCCCTGGGAGTCTGACAAACAATTAGAATACAAGCTCCAATTCAAATCCCAACAGAGGGTATAAAACCCAGGCACTCTCGGCATGTCAGTCTTTTTTTCTTGATCTCTTCTCACCTTGAAGCATGTGATCATCCTTCTCTGGAGCTCCAGGCCATGTGGTCCTGTCCACCCACCCTTAAACCTTCCAAGCAGCCTCCATGTTTCCAGTGTCTTTTTCCCCACTTGGAACTGAACCCAGAAGGATATTTCTTTCAACAATAGCTCAAGATCCAGATGGATCTTGACAGACTAGAACACTGGGCCGTATCTAACAAAATGAAATTCTATATAGAGAAAAGTAAAAGCCCTACACTTAGGCAAGAAAAACCAAAAGTACACATATAGACTGGGCGAAACCAGGCTTAATAGCAGTAACTGTGAGAGCGATCTTGGAGTCTTAATGGACAGCCAATTAAATATGAGCCAACAGTGTGCAGCAGCGGCCAAAAAAGCCAATGCAATCCTAAATTGCATTAACAGAGGAATACAATCAAGATCAAGTGAGGTCCTAATACCACTTTATGAAACTGAACAAGGAGAGATTCAACCTGGTGTGGAAAGGAAACTTCACGAGGACAGTGGTGTCACCCAAGCAGGAAAAGCCCAAAGAGAACATCAAGCCAGCCATAAAACAAACTTGCATAGGAAAAGGAATCAAATAAAAGGTATTAAAGAAGCCCCTTAGACAAAAGTCCAAATAATTAAGAAAACTAGGGAAACAAGAAAAGAAAACCCTTCCAAATCAGCAAAACAAACAAAAGACACAAAATATATTGCAAAGGAGACAGACAGGAGATTGCCACAAAACAAATATAAGAAAACATTAGGACGAAACTGATAATCCAATCAAACCACCCCGTGGAGTTTACCCTCCCGTGAAATGAAGACAACCCCTGACAGGATTTAAAACATTAAGAAATACAAACACAAGCACTCACACACAAAAGGAGAAAAAAGTATAAAAATCAGGGGTTTATTATACAAAGCTAGCTAGCCCCAGGAACGCAGACTTCTTGCTATCTCTCACCTTCCTGAAAAATAAAAAGAACCAGCTTTCAAGCAGTTATCTGTATCCTTGCACTGGAGCTCTCCCAGCAGGAAAATTGAATCCTCAGAAGAAAGGCATTTTCCAAGCCTTTCAACACTGGAAATAAAGAGAATTTTTCTGACAGTGAGAACCATCAACCAATGGAACAGAAGTTGCCTTCAGAGATTGTGGAGCTTCATCACTGGAAGCTTTCAAGAAGAGACTGGACTGCCATCTGTCAGAAATGGTGTAGAGTCTCCTGCTTGGGTGAGTTGGGGGGGGCTGGACTAGATAACCTACAAGGTCCCTTCCAACTCTGTTACCTATTATTACCACCAATAATCATGATAGTAACAGAACATCATCTGCAGCTGATATTTTTTTTCTTAAGAAAACTTTGTTTGGAAACATCAGCATTACAGCTGCTTTTTAGTTCCATTTTTGAACCTAACATGTTTTGATATTGTATCGATTTTCTTCCAGTAATCCATTTCCAGGTGCCCAGGCAGAGAATCCGCAGAGGAGAAAGAATCAGTTAACAGCTTGAATTGAGTACAAATCAGAGAATGGAGTCACAGTAGCTGCTTTTAGATAAACAACTTTGCTCTTGTCATCTTCGGCCTTATTCTCACCCTGAATTTTACAACCGATATTTCAGGTTGTTTGTGTCACCCAATGAAGCATATCTGAGAAGTTCTAATTAATGATTCATGGGATGTAATTCTCCAGACAATGATGGCTCACATCTGGATAACAGCTGGGCTAAGGTACTAATTCATCTCCTAAATAAAAGTGGGAAGAGAAGGGAAAAAAACACACCACACACCTCCTGATTGGGAATACATCATTCTTTCACCTCTTGAAAAATTGGACTTGGTTGGAAGACAGCTGGAGAGTCATAATTAAGAACACCAGAGCCTCCAAGCACTATCCTGTCTCACAGAGCAGAAGTGGTGTTAATAACACTTAAGTTTGCTTAACTTGTTAAAAAAAGAGTTTTCACCTGTTGTGCAAGGGGAGAGCAAATACACCTCCTTCCTTCTGCCGTTGCAAACAGAATGCTGAATCAAATCTGAAGATGAAGAAGATAATTAAAGCTCCTAATGCAAACTCAACAGCATGGAACTAAATAAAGCACAGATAGAACAACCATCTACCACCATTCATTTGGAAAACCACCTTGGCAGATTTTAATTAGCTCTGAGCACAAATAGCATTTAAAGATCCTCTACCACTTTGATGACCAGGGAAATTGGGTAGATAATTTCCCTGGACTCCTCAAGGAGAGGAGAAATGCTGCAACCACCAACCCTGACTAAATGCAAGAACACCTGATTCCACTCAGGAAAACGTTATCCCCTGTGTATTCGTGGACTGCCTTTATGAGTTTCATAGGGACTTGGTGATGAAGATAACTTGGATGAAGTTAATTTTACATTTCTGCTTTTAGATGTAACAATAAGCAAGACTTGTTGGATATCTGACCTAATGTGCATTCTCTATCAACATGCAAAGAGGTTTGCAGTTGGAGGAAAATATATCCTATAGTGCCGTGGTTCTTAAACTGTGGTCCATGGACCTCAGGGAGGGGAGGGGTAGGCGAAGTCTTGAAAAAAATGTTATGATTTAAATCTTGAGTTAAATCTTGGGGGGAGGGCGTGGCCAGGGTTTCTGGCCACAAAAGATATTTAAAAGGCATCCATGGTGAAGAAATGTTGACAACCATTGCTGTAGTACAGGACTGTCAAACTCCTGGCCTGTGAGCCAGATGCGTCATGTGCTGCCAGGCCCACACCTGATTTAGTGAAGGGGAAAAAAATCTCGATACGGTACATGCTGACAAAGTGATTGTCAAGCCCGAAATTGACATAAATGTAACCATTTTAGCTAATCTTAGTATATATTCGTTTTCTTACTTTCTCTGTGGCAGTCATGGGGGGGAAGGGTTTTGGGCTTGCCACATTCCTAAGAGGGGAGATAAAGAGAGTTGTTTTGGCTAGGTGATTCTTCATCCCGTGGGAAACAAGCTGTCCTTGCTGGGACCCCTTGAGGTGGAGATTTATGACATCAAGCAATGTTGAATTACTTCTATTGGAAAATGTGATTTTGAGGGGTTGTTTCTAACTTGTAATATTGTGGGGTAATTCCGGGTTGTGTCAGTTCCAGAATTATCATGGACTTTGCCAATTTGATGCTTTCCTAAATAAAAGAAATCTTTTTTGAAGATGGACTTTGTATTTTTCTTTTTAAATGGATTTCATCACTTGGAAACCTGATGATGACATGAGTTTGACACCTCTGCTGTAGTGCATTTCTCCTGAAAATAGAAAATATAGAAAACTAATGGCAGAAAAAGACCTAACATTCCATCGAGTCTGCCCTTTTTTTAGAAAATTATTTATTAATTTTTTAATAATTATTTTAAAATTTGATTTATTTTTATTTCATTTTTAAAATTTTGTATTAGATGATGGACATGTGTTTATCCCAAGCATGCTTAAACTCAGTGACTGATGATTGTCTCTAGAACTGGACACGGTAATCCAAATGGGGTCTCATTAAAGCCCTACGATGACTCAACGGTTACAAAAGTTTGTCAGCTGCGAAGCTGACAGGCCAGGTTCGAGACCTGAAAGCCATGTGCCATGTGACAGTGGGAGCTCCCTTTCCTTGCCTCAGCTCCTGCCCACCTAGCAGTTCGAAAGCATGCAAATGTGAGTAGATAAATAGGTACCTCTTCGGTGGGAAGGGGACACTGTTCTTGTCAATTGTTGAAACGACTCTAGTTGAAGCCATATTTTTTCTTGCTTTGTTTCTTAGTTGCCATACTGTTTTGGGGGGGAGGAAGCATAGAACATGACAATTCTATGCACTTCAGCATAGAGTCATGCTGGCCACATGACCATGGAAGAGTTTTCAGAAAACACTGGCTCCCTTGGCTAAGAAATAGAGATGAACACCATTCCTAGAGTCAGACATGACTGGACATGGAAAACCTTTACCTTTGTAATGGGATTAGGACTTATTTTTCTTTCTGGCGATCCCTTTAGGGGCCATCTCACGATTTTGTTTTCCTTCACAACTGCTTGGCCATACTGTCTGCTCATTTTGCAATCATCTGCTGTGAGCATTTCTTCTGTTGTTCCAACCAACACCGTACTCCCAATAGTGATCTTACATTTAGAAACATTGAACTGCAGTTTCCACCATTTTGACCAATTTTCCTACAATGCCAAATCATTTTCCCTGTTACAGATACCCCCAGGGATGTCAAATCTATCACACACCTTTGTGTCCTCAGCAAATAGTCCAAGCTGGCCGAGCAATCCTTCTGCTATATCACTTATAAACACATTGCATAGAACAGGAGCTAAGATGGAGCCTTGTGATGCACTGTTTGTGACTGATGGAAAGATCAGGAAATAAGTGCTGTTGTTAAATCCATAATAATCAAGGTCAGAATCAATTTTTCCCCAAATTGCTGCCACTGTGATAAATACTGGAGGTCAAAAATATCTAAATGCATCTCTTTTGAAAAAAAAAAACAGGATGAAAAATCTTTAAATCCTTCTTAGTTGAGTTTCTCAATCACAGCATGGAATTTAGAGAGGCATCAATGCTTTCTATTTTTATGAATTTTACAGTTCTGATTATACATACATACATACATACATACATATATATATATATATATATATATATATATATATATATATATATATATATATATATATATATATATATATATATATATATATATATATATATTCTGAGGTTCTCGTGGGTATTTGTATGTGGATCTTTGGTTATTGGTTTTCTCGCGTAAGATTGGAAGTATCTAGGCAATGCGTTTCGATGAAGTCTCATTCATCATCTTCAGGCTTGTGTCTTCGGCTCTGTGCTTCTCACAAGCTCACATCACACAGAGCCGAAGACACAAGCATGAAGATGATGAATGAGACTTCATCGAAACGCTGCTAGATACTTCCAATCTTACGCGAGAAACCCGAATAACAAAGATCGATCTATCTATCTATCTATCTATCTATCTATCTATCTATCTATCTATCTATCTATCTATATATCTCTTAAGTTTTCACGAAACAATACAGAATTATCAGAGAAGCCACAGAGATTGAAAAAAGACCTGAAAGCATGAATAGAAGAGATGACTCCACCAGACTGTCAATTATCTGGAATCCTGTATTCTCAAACAAAAAAATCTCCACACCACAAGCTAGGCAAACACCTGGGCACAAACAGACCCACGATAGCTCCAGCCCAAACACACCCCAACCAGCCACCCAGATGAAACCTAGCTTCCTATAAATGATAGCCAGCCATTCACCCAAAGCCAAGCCGCACTACAAGCCCCCAATACATGAAACACAATCTTGCCAGCCAATCAAGACAAAAAGATGCTACAAAACAGACAGAAGATATTAGAAACACCAATCAAGCAGAACACAGCAAACTCCAAGACCAATAAACACAGACCAAGACTCCCAACCAATCAGGATGAAGAAAAAACCATTCTGGCACAGCAATAGGCTAGCCCCAAATTTAAAACAGAAACGGCTGTGAAAGCCTGACACACAGATGAACCCAATACACAAGTCTGATGATGGCAGATGAGATTCTGCCAAAACGTCACTACAACTTTAAAAGCACAACTATAATGACGTGGGAAAATACCCAAACAAAGCTGAATACCATACCTGTGTGTGTGTGTAATTTTTTATTGTACATTTTCCTTTGTTTTTTTTTTAATTTTTCTTTTTTTTCTTTTTATATATATATATATATATTTGTTTTCTGAGGTTCTCGCGGGTATTTGTATGTGGATCTTTGGTTATTCGGGTTTTCTCCCGCGTAAGATTGGAAGTATCTAGGCAACGTTTCGATGAAGTCTCATTCATCATCTTCAGGCTTGTGTCTTCGGCTCTGTGCTTCTCACAAGCTCACATCACACAGAGCCGAAGACACAAGCCTCAAATCCCCCAGTAACTAAGACCAACCTGAGCACAACCAAGCCCCCACCTGAACAGAACATGCCTCCAGCCAATCAGAACATGGCCAACCCCCAACCAATCAGAACACAGCCAAACCCCCAACCCATGAGAACACACCCCCACCCAATCAGAACACAGCCAAGTCCCCACCCAATCAAGTCACACCCCCACTAGCAGTTAAAAGGAAGAAGCAGCTGCAAGCTCACATCACTCTGAGAAGCACAGAGCTGAAGACAGAAGCCTGAAGATGATGAATGAGACTTCATCGAAACGTTGCCTAGATACTTCCAATCTTACGCGGAGAAAACCCAAATAACCAATATATATATATATATATATATATATATATATATATATATATATATATATATATATATATATATATATATATATATATATAAATTTTATTGGTTTTTAAGACAAACATAGACAAACAAAGCTTAAAAACATCAAGCCATCTTCCATATATATACATACAGTGTTATACATCACGTTCCCATTCTGCAACAACAGTGTATACTATATACTATCTGTATCGTTTCTTTTCAGTATACATAGCATTATACACCCTGATTATGACCATTGTGCTCATAATTATACAATGTAGTCTCTTTTGAATATACATAATATTGTATATCATAGTTATAACAATTATTCTCATAGTTATACCATATAGTCTTCACCTCTAGTCACTGTATACACCTTAATCTATCTTGATCTCAGAAGAATTTGGTGGACAGAAATCCTAAATCCAGTCTAAACATCTGGCCAAGTGTGAGACCAGCTATAATAACAATATAGTCAAATATTGGGATCATAAAGCTCATCAGATTTTAAGACAGAATGCAAACATCATGCAAGAATGTGACCTTTATAAAAGATCGTTTTAACTTGTAATAGAATGGAATGGAATGGAGTGGAATGGAATGGAATAGAATAGAATAGAATAGAATAGAATAGAATAGAATAGAATAGAATAGAATAGAATAGAATAGAATAGAATAGAATAACAGAGTTGGAAGGGACCTCGGAGGTCCTCTAGTCCAGGGATCCCCAACCTTTTCGACGCCGCGGCCCGGTTCCGGCGTCAGCTGAAGCGCCGCGGCCGGTTCTGGCGTCAGCTGGCGCCGCCATCTTTTGACGAAAAAATCACTTCCGGTGACGTCACGGAAGTGATTTTTCGTCAAAAATGCGGCGCCAGCGCTCCGTGAGCTTTTTCGGTAGAAATGGCTTTCTACCGGAAAAGCTCACCGAGCGCTGGCGCCGCCATCTTTTGACGAAAAATTGCTTTTTTACCAAAAAGATGGCGGCGCCAGCAACCAGCGGCCCGGTAAGGCTTGTTCATGCCCATGTGCAGTCCGCGGACCGTGGTTGGGGACCCCTGCTCTAGTCCAACCCCCTGCTCAGGCAGAAAACCCTATACCACTTCAGACAAATGGTTGTCCAATCTCTTTTTAAAAACTTCCAGCGTTGGAGCATCTACAACCTCTGGAAGCAACCTGTTCCACTGATTAACTATTCTAACTATCAGGAAATCTCTCCTTAGTTCTAGGTTACTTCTCTCCTTGATTAGTTTCCACCCATTGCTTCTTGTCCTGCCTTCAGGTACTTTGGAGAATAGGGATTATATGCAGTACCTCTATGGACTATTAGAGGTCTATAGTTTTTTTTTTTTTTTTTTTTTGCATTGGTCCTTAAACAAACACAGTGGTTGCTGAGTGGACCCTGAGCAAACCTGGCTGTTGTTAAATGAGGCTGTTTTATCCACTGGGCTTTTATTTGTCAGAAACTGGATGTAAACACCAGAGACAAGCAAAAAATGTAAAAATAAATGGTTGTGTGACTGCAGTACACTGCGAATGGCGATAAAGGTGAGCTGATTGCCAAGCACCCAAAATAAGATCACATGACCTTGGGTGTTTATGTGGGGGTGGGTGGGTCCATTGTAACCTCAAATGGTCACTAAGCAACCTGTTGTTAAGTGAAGATTACCTGTACAAAAAGTTACCCCAAGTGCATTTTAAGAGAAGAAAATATATATGTAGGATGGAAGCACATGTATTTTATACTTATAACGTGCTTATAAATGGAGAAGTGCGCATAAATATGAATATTGTCACTGCTCCCAGAATGAATAGGCGAATTAGAATTGGCCAGATAAATATCCCCCCCTCCCACACTTTCTGGCAGATATATGGATCTCACCTCCCATTCATTTTGCCTGCAATCAATAGCACATTGGTGTGAGTTTGACTTTCCAGTTTGCTATGAATAGATGACTGATGAGTGACCTGGATTTTAACAAAAGAATTTTAATGCTCTTTTTGTCATGTTCTCCTGAAAGCGAAAATCTTTAAAACAGGGCATGTTTTAAAACCAGTGACTAATCCAGAACGTGTAACATGGAGAGCATAAATTATTGTTTAGGACGTATGATCAAACTAATGACATTAGGCAGAAGAACCAGTCTTAGAATGGATAATGAAGATATCAATGAGCCATGGTGGCTCAGTGGTTAGAGTGCAGTACTGCAGGCTATTTCTGCTGACTGCCGGCTGCCTGCAATTTGGCAGTTTAAATCTCACCAGGCTCAGGGTTGATTCATCCTTCCATTATTCTGAGGTGGATAAAATGAGGACCCAGACTCTTGGGGGCAATAGGCTGAGTCTGTAAACCATTTAGACAGGTTTGTAAAGCACTGTATAGGGGTATGTAAGTCTAAGTGCTGTTGCTATTGCTATCAAGGTGATGGATAGTTTCTAGCTTGTAGGATCAACCATCAATAGTAAAGGAATGAGCAGTCCAAAACTATGCCACAGACTAGCACTTGGCAGAGAAGCCATGAAGGACTCAGAAAAGATATTGAAAACTAATGATGTATGGTATCTATACTTACAAGAATCAGCATAGTGCAAGCCATGGTATTCCCTGTGACCCCTGGTGGAAGCAAGAGTTGAACTTTGAAGAAGAAGAGTTGAACTTTGAGGAAGAATATTGATGTTTTTAAAGTTTGGTGTTGGAGAAGACTCCTGAGAATACGATGGAAAGACAAGAAAAGAAATTTATGGCTCACTGAACGTGTTGTACAAAGTTAGCACCCACCCCTAGAAGAATGAAATACTTCGGGAAATATTTAAAAAGGCAGAATATTATATTTCCCCCAAAGGAGAAACATGTTCTTAGAAAGCAGCTCCCTGCCCCCAGCAGATATTTGGTGCCCATTAAGAAAGACTGGGCTAGCCTATGTACAAAACAAAAGACCTCCAGCTCCAGGATGATGGGATTAAGACATGGCCCTCCAGGACATAATAGGATTAACCCATCTAGCAGAAGAGCTCATCACATGACATAACCACTGGGGACATTGCAGCAAACTTCAACCAAACCTGGGACTCAGACAACCTACAAAGTTAGCTATGACCCCTACAACAGCCAATAGAGTACATGTTCTTGCACAGGAACAGGAAGTTCAAGTGCAAAGCCCAGGAGAGGGTATAAATAACCCTCTCTCTCAACTCCATGTGGTCAGCTGCCCAGGACCATCCATGTGGTTCTGCTTCAATAAACCATCTTTCCAATCAGCCTTTTGTTTTTCTCCCAGCTTGGAACTGAACCAGATGTATATTTCTTCCAACAGTATCAAGCCAGAATTCTCACTTGTGGCACAACAACTAGGCTCAAATTACCCTACTTCAGATTTATGAAAGACCTAAGTCCAGTGGTGGGATTCAGCCAGTTCGCACCACTTCTGGAGAACCGGTTGTTAACTTTCTGAGCAGTTGGTGAACTGATTGTTGGAAGAAATCATCAGGGCACAGAACCGGTTGTTAAATTATTTGAATCCCACCACTGCCTAAGTCTATAGAGGAGGCTCCAATACTAGGAAAGACAGAAGGAAAGAGAAGAAGAGTAGTGATGAGTGACTCATTGGAAGACTTAATAAAACTAGGTTAGGGACAGAATATCTATATAGGTCGTCAACAATGACTTGAGGGAAGAAAACCCATCAATCAATCACTGCAAATGGAATGAGCCTAAAAGTGGGTACTTTGGATTCCCACCAATTTGGGAGATGAGTGAGAGGTTTCAGTGGTAGCCACATCTATGTAGAATAAGCTGCTTCTAGAAATCTATGTACAGTTCCACATTCTTACTGTTTTGTATAATCTGTTTTTTTAACAAAGCATTTAGTACTTAAGATCTTTCTGCCTGGGACATTTCTAAACCTTTTTAAAAGATGCCTTTTAATCAAATTTGTAAGGCAGGAAAGGCATGACCAGATTCTTCCTGGTTTTTGGCTGCCATAGACTAGCAAGGCTCTCTCTACAATAACTCCATCTCCCATCTCCCCTCCTCCTCCTATTCCTCCTTCTCCCTCTCCCTCTACCTCTTCCCCTTCCCCTCCTTCTCCTCCTTCTCCTCCTTCTCCTTCTCCCTCTCCCCCTCCTCCTCCTCCCCCCTCTTTTACCACTTTGAGTGTTGAGGGAGTTACCCATTTGGGATAAATATGGAAGCTTTCATAGAATCAGTTGTTGTAGCTGGAAAGTTTGAGTGGCAAGTCTTATCATTTCATCTGTATCCAGAATCTTATGCAATGTGGATTCACCTTTGATTTATGTTTCCAGCCAACCCAACTCTATAAGAGAAAATTTGTGGTAGGAACAAGTGATATTGCCCTGCATAATCTACCTATATCAGTGTTTTTCAGGCTCAGCAACTTAATGATGTATGGACAGCATGCTGACTGGGGAAATCTAGGAAGCAAAGAGCACATATCTTCAAGCCTCTGAGACTGAGGAACACCTGACAATGAGTTCAACCTGAAGAAGAAGAAGAAAATTACAAGGCAATTTTGTTCCTGCTTGGGATGGCTATCGGTTGTTCTAACTACCCATTCTAGCTCTCATTTCCGACCTTCTGCTCTCTGGTTTTCTTGGTATCCAGTGTCTCTGACTATTTCTGTGGCTTATTATTCTGATTTATGTTCCTCACCGAGCTTGTGAAATCTCCTGGTGTGACCCCTGGCTGTTTTACAGGCATTATGTGTGCTGGTTCTGCTACCAAATGCAATCTCCAAAGATGAGGAAGCTTGGCTGGACATCATTATTTTGTGATGTCCAGGCAATCCTTCCTGCGTTTGATTATTCTGGAGGTTATCTTTTTGGGGGTGGGGTAGCAAAATTGTTCATTTTCACAGCTTACCGATATTTCCCCTTAATATATAGATTGTGCTATGAGTGTTATTGAAGGATACACACTTAAAAACCACTTTGCTATTCCATACTTTCAATCTAACAGGGATTGACAATCTGATAACAGTATTGACTATGCTAATTAAGATTGTGAGAATTGTCAGAAAAGTTGGAAAGCAACAGATTGCCTTTCTTTCTTTAATTAATATTTTTATTTTAAATACAAATAATGCAAACATAGTACATATACATCTAAATAGAAAAAAAGAAAAAGAAAAGAAAAAAATGCAAATATTACAGTCACCCCACCCCCGGAGACCATTTTTTTTCTTATAATTCTTCTTCTATAACAATTTAAAGATTTACTATATATTCTAATTGTGCCCTTATCCCTTCCAAAACGACATAGATCCTTGAGTAGGTTTATTCCCTTTGCCTTCCGGCAACAGTTTTTATAAAATCCCCCCATATTTCATTAAAATTGTTTGCTTTAATCATCCTTTTTTAAAATTTAATTTCTGTTGTTAATTTATCATTTGAAATACTTCAAATTTCATTATGCCACTCATTTCATTGAATAACCCAATTTCCCCCCCAGTATTTATCCATCACTAATCTAGCAGGCATTATCAAATTTACAGTCAATTTTTTGTTTCCTTTATATCCCATTTTTTCACCAGTAACAGTAATTCAATTCTCGGTGACTTATCTAAATTTACATTCAAAAGTGCATTAATTTCTCTAAACACTATGTTCCATATTTTTTGTGCACTAACACAATCCCATCACATATGTTTATATGTTCCAACCTCTTTCTTGCTCCTCCAACAAATATTTATATATTTACCATCTATTTGATTTAATTTACGTGGTGTTAGGTACTACCTTCATATTTTCCTTAACTCTAACTGACATATTCTTATATACTCTTCTATTCCAAACATTTTTCCAATCATTATCATTTATTTCTCCTAAATCTGATTCCCAAATTAATTTTAAACCTTTTGCCTGCTCTTCTAATTTAGTTAATATTCTATATATTTTCCCAATTCTTCCTAAACCTATATATTCTTCATTCACCTCACATTCTTTTATAATCATTTCAAATTTTATTAACTGTCTATCCTTCTCCGTGAATCCTTCTTCCACTTTTATCCATTTCTCTAATACAGGGGTCCCCAACCACCGTCCGCGGACCGTCCCGGTCCGTGGAACAAGTCCTACTGGTTGCCAGAGCTGGTTATGCCGCCATCTTTGATGAAAAAGCTTCCGGTGAGCTTTTCCGTAGAAAGCTCACCGAAGCACTTTTTCATCAAAACAAGATGGCGGCGCCAGCTGATGTCGGTACCGCGCCATAAAAAGGTTGGGGATACCGGCCGCGGCATAAAAAAGGTTGGGGATCACTGCTCTAATAGTATCTGATACAGATTGCCTTTCTTAAAGATCACCAAAGAAGATAGATTTCTTCAGAATCCTGTACAGGCAGTTCTCAACTTACCGTGTTTCTCATATAATAAGGCCGGGTCTTATTTTTTTTTGAGCCCCGAAAAAATGGCTAGGTCATCTTTTCGGGGGTGACTTAATTCCCCCCCTTGCATCTTTGGGTGGGCGGGTGGCGACAGCTTGGATGTTGATCTTGGCGTTGGTGGGGCACTTCATATCAGGGTCAACGCAGGCAGCACCATATCCAGGTGTGCAACAAAAGTACTTCCTAACAGCAAGCCCCCCCACCATTTCCCCCCATTTCGCATGTTTTGATATAGGCCTTAATTTGGGGGGAGGGGCTTAATTTCATTTCATGCCTATAAAACATGCTGGGACTTTCTATTGGGGGAGGCCATATTGTTGGAGAAACAGGGTAGAAAACCTAGAATAACAGAGTTGGAAGGGGCCTTGGAGGTCTTCTAGTCCAACTTCTGCTTAGGCAGGAAACCCTATAACACTTCAGACAAATGGTCATTCAGTCTCTTCTTAAAAACTTCCAGTGTTGGAGCATTTACAACTTCTGGAGGCAAGTTGTTCCCCTGATTAATTGTCTTAACAGTCATGCAATTTCTCCTTAGTTTTAGGTTGCTTCTGTCCTTGGTTAGTTTCTACCCATTGCTTCTTGTCCTGCCCTCAGGTGCTTTGGAGAATAGCTTGACTCCTTCTTCTTTGTGGCAACCCCTGAGACCCTGGAACACTGCTATCATGTCACCCCAGTCCTTCTTTTCATCAAACTAGACATATCCAGTTCTAGTAAACATTCTTCATATGTTTTATCCTCCAGTCCCTAATCATCTTTTTTTTTTGTAAAAAAGTTTTTTTTATTTTTAACAACAAACATAAACAAAAAACACAATAGATAAAACAACAAATAAAACCTTCTTTCAATTGTACAGTGTGTCTGTTGGTACATATGTCTTGTACACAAGATCTATAGTCTTTTCCTGTTAAATTTATGTTCATATTGCACTAATTAACTTTTCATATCATATTATATTATTACTATACAATCATTAGACTTTAATTTCAATTTCATATTATCCTTAGAGGACATCTCAATTCTTACTAAATTTTTATTCATGTTATATTTTATTTAAAAATAATCAGTTATAGCATATCATTACTACTATAATATATTTCAATTTCTTACTTTTCTATTTAATCATTGATAGAATAAATCCCATATTTTATAATACTCTTTTTCTACTTCTTCTCTAATGGCTAATGTTAATCTACTAATTTCTGCACATTCCATTATTTTCTTAATTACTTCCTCCTCCATCTGAATTTTCTCATTTTTCCAATTTTGGGCAAATACAATTCTAGCTGCAGTTAATACATTAATAATCAAGTATGTCAGTCCCTAATTATCTTTATTGCTCTTCTCTGTACTCTTTCTAGAGTCTCAACATCTTTTTTACATCGTGGCGACCAAAACTAAATGCAGTATTCCAAGTGTGGCCTTACCAAGGCATTATAAAGTGTTATTAACACATCACGTGATCTTGATTCTATCCCTCTCTGTTTATGCAACTTAGAACCATGTTGGATTTTTTGGTAGCTGCAGCACACAGTTGGCTCATATTTAAGTGATTGTCCGTTAGGACTGGAAGATCCCTGTCGCAGTTAGTACTATTGAGCAAGGTACCACATATACTGTACCTGTGCTTTTCTTTTTTCTTGTCTAAGTGTAGAACCTTCCTTTTTTTACGGTTGAATTTCATTTTGTTAGATAGTACCCAATGTTTCTTTAGCAGCCATTTGATGGCAATGAAAAAAATGACTTACAACTGGTCATAGTGCTTAGGATAGTCACAGCATTGACAGATCACAACCGGCATGAATTCACAGTGGTTACCAGTGGTGGTATTTTACCGGTTCGGCCCAGTTCTGCCAAGCCGGTAGTGCTGATGACCAGAGGAGACCAAATTGGTTCTCTCTGATGCTCTGATGCTGGGCCCATTCGCCCACCTGGGCTCCCATACTAACCTTTATGCAGGGGTGGGATTCTACCACTTCACACCTATTCGCTAGAACTGGTTGTTAACATTCTAAGCAGTTCATAGAACTGGTTGTTAGAAGAAATTACAGGCCTAATCCTGTAAGGAAGGCAGGAAGGAAACATTCTGGTGTTGCTTACAGAAACTGCCTCTCCGTTAACCCTTATTACTTTCTTGGCAGGACTAGACTTCCTGTCTCAGGAACTTCTCTAGAGTTTTTTTTCCCTCCTTTGCTGGTACTTTGCTTGTGTGGAGTGACCATTCAAAGTTACAATGGCACTGAAAAAAGTGACTTATGACCATTTTTCACACTTACAACTGTTGCAGCATCCCCACAGTCATGAGAGGGCAGGCGAGGAGATGCGTGCCTCAATGTGAGTGATATTGAGTTGGCCATGCCCAGCCAATGACATGACCACCAAGCCATGTCCACCCAGTCACATGACCACCAAGCCACGCCCACCACCTAAGCCATGCCCACAGAACCAGTTGTTAAAAATTTGAATCCCACCCCCTGCCTTTATGTCCCACTTTTGAAGCGCAGCTGCTTTGGCTGGCATAGCAGATTGCCTCACGTCAGCTGTTGAAGCTACAGGGAGAGTCCAGGATTGCAGGAGGTGAGTAGGAACGCCTCTGTACCTGCACAAAGTGTGTACAGGCACGCAAAGCGTGCCCACCAAGCCACACCCACTGAACCGGTGGTAAAAAAATTTGAAATGCACCACTAGTGGTTACACCATCCTAGGGTCCTGTGATCACCATTTGTGACCTTCCCAACTGACCTCTGATAAACAAAGACAATGGGAGAAGTCGGATTCATTTAATGACCTCTTTATTCACTTATCAACTACAGCGATTCACTTAACAGCCATGCCCCCCCCCCAAAAAAAAAGACTGTAAAATTGGGCTCACTTAACTATCCCTTTGCTTATCAACGGAAATTCTGGTCCCAGTTGGAGTCACCAAGTTGAAGACTGCCTATAATGCAGTTCTTGATTAATATTGCATTTCTATTTAAAACGTATTGTACCCAGATGACATGCTGTTCAGATAGATATGGAATTTTTATGTGATATTAAAAATGTATTAATAAAACATAATTTTTTTTAAAAAAAATAAAGTTCTTGGCTCAGAACTGTCATATACAAATGGAGGGACTGGATGAAGAAGTTGAATCTAAAAATGCATGCATTGATTGCAATGCAGAATAACAAAACAGAATAACAGAATAAATTCATGTGAACATACATGTGAGTTTTTTCTCCACCTGCAGATTGCTATGGAAAATGAATAGAATGGAACAGAATGGAAGGGAAGGGAAGGGAAGGGAGGAGAGGAGAGGAGAGGAAAAGAGAAGAGAAGAGAAGAGAAGAGAAGAGAAGAGAAGAGAAGAGAAGAGAAGAGAAGAGAAGAGAAAAAAAGCTTGAAGGGACCTTCAAGGTCTTTTAGTCCAGCCCCCTGCTCAAGCAGGAGACACTATACCACTTCAGACAAGTACCTACCCAATCTCTTCTTAAAAACCTCCAGTGATGAAGCACCCACAATTTCTGAAGGATGGAATGGAAAAATGTCAAAGTGCAATTGATTGACTGATTGATCAATTGATTGAATTTGTGACCTTGGATAGTCGGTTCAGAGTAGAATCCCTGGAGCTAGACATTTTCCCTTCGCTGGTGACACAACAAATACAATCTCCCTAACAAAGATACAATAAGCTGCAAGCACAGTAATGTTCATAGTGCTTCCCTCCTGCTAGTCCTCTAATTTATTGTCATCGTAGTGGCAGTACATCAAGGAAATGGAGAAAACTGGCAGCATGGGCTGGCTAAATCTGTTCTTGTTACCTATGACTTTACACAAATTGGAACCATCAAGGCTTTCTGAATGCCACCAGAGACTAAATCCATCTTCTCTGTGTGTCCCAGAGAAACTGCTTTTCTTGCACGGTGTCAAAGAAGCATTTAAGAAGAAGCATCGTTGCTTTACCTCCTGCCACTCCCACCTACTATCAAACAGCCTTCTCTCTTTTGAATATGGATATGTCCCAATTATGTTCTGCCAATGCTAACAGTCTCATACTTCCAAGTAATTGGTGCTGAGAAGAAAAGTGCATTTATTAGGGTTGTGCCAGGATCTGGTTATAACATCTCGGGAACTTTTTTCTATCATGTCTGCTCTATCATGTCCTTGGGTGGCTTGAAGAACAAGCTAAAATTTATCCTGATGATGCTCTGAGTTGATTTCATTGTGGCCTGAACATGCTACTGCAAGGTTATTTTCTAGATGATGAAAAGCCCCTAGTTTCTTGTTCTCCCTTCCTAATTATGATTTAGAAAGGAAACTGTTCTTCTCCTGAAGCACCCAGGAGTCCCTAAAGTATAGGAGGAGATATTGCACATTGAAAGTTTTGGCTATCTCCCAAGGGTGCTTTTCCAAGAGGCAACTGGACTTTCTAGTTTTTCTTTGAAGATGTTAGCTTCTCATCCAAAAAGCTTCTTCAGGTCTGACTGGATGGTGGGGAATGGAAGGATTTATACTCCTTGCAGACAGTTGGTCATTTGCATCCTTTTAGAGAGCTGTTATGGCCACTTGGAGGTTTATCTGTGTCCTCAGGGTCACCCGAGTAGTGCAAGTGGATGTGAAGCCTTCTAAGGAACTGTTGAAAGGACTGTGTTGTAGACTGGAGAATGTAAGTGGCCAGGTGGCTTCAATAACTTTCTAAAAGAATGCAAATGACCAGCTGTCTGCAAGGAGTATAAATCCTTCCATTCTCCACCATTCTGTCAAAGCTGAAGACATTTCTTGGATGAGAAGCAAAACCTCTTCAAAAAAAACCCCCAGAAAGTCCAGTTGCCTCTTGGAAAAGAACTTTTGGGACAACCATGACATTGATGACTGAGAATCTCCTAGACCAGGGATGTCAAACTTGCAATGACACCTTGTTATCATGTGATGTATTGCAACTCCCCCCCCTTTGCTAAAATGGGGATGGGAGTGGCCAGCATGTGATGCATCCAGCCCGTGCACCATGAGTTTGACACCCCTGTCCTAGATGTTTTGGCTGTTACAAGCCAAATATGCACTGTGACACCACTTACTCCAGTGGTGAAGCTCTTGCCTCATGATCAGGAGGCTGTGAGTTCGCTCCTAGGTAGAGGCTAATATTTGGAATAGACTCTCCTGCTCGAGCAGGGGGTTGGACTAGATGACCTCCAAGGTCCCTTCCAACTCTGTTATTCTATGATTAACTGGGGAGGACAATTGTGTACTGTCATGCGCAAGAAACGAGGAACTTGGATAGAGTTAAAAAGTACTATGAATTTACTTCATGCTACTATACATAAGAATCTGATCTACTAATGGTCAAACTAATCTGGTGCTAGATAAGAGTCAACAGAATTCATGGTGGGTTGGACTTATGTCTCTTGTGGGAACATAATGATTCCGAAGTAATGTTGTGTTTGACCCCACCTTCAGGCTCTGCCTGATCATCTCCTTCAAATATCAAGAGGTCAGAGTTTGTTTCATGGCATTATAGTGCACATTGTTTGCTTTCCTTGCGCCTCCTCTCAGAATTTCCATGACTGAAAATGAAGCCCTATACCCTTACCCTTGGCTGCTTGGAAATGCATTAAATTCAAGAATTGCATTTTCCAGGAATGTCATCAAATCCTCTTCCCCTGGTAGCAATTTTTGGAAGGAAATGATCTCTCATCCCATTGAATGAGATCCCAGTGGGGGTGGGGGACGACTGCAGGATAATATTCTTCTCCATGCTGCTCATCACCCACGTTGTGAGATTCATTTCCCAGACTGATAAAGATTGGCATTTGTCAAAAGTATGAGCAGATGCAATTTGTCCCACCTTCGTTCACAGAAGCACCATAGCTCCACCATCACCCTCAACCTCTCTCAAGTGTAGGAGCACAAGGGAATGAACAGCCTCTATCACCCAAATAGAGAATGCAAAGAAGCTTCATTTCAAACTAAATTCCATGGGATTCGTCTTTCTAACAAATATTACTAATTTAAGCCTTGAGGTCTCTCCCTTAATTAACTGTTCTTTGCCCAAACTTTGAGGGAAAATCTTCTGGTGTTGCAATTGAATTCCTCTCTGTCCCTCCCTTCCTCCCCACTCCCTCCATCTCTCTCTGTAAGCACCGGACTTTTCCCCTTCAACCGAAAAGAATGAACTTCTGAAAACTAGGTATTTCAAAAGGAATTCTTTATTGAAAGGAAGTGAACCCAGTACTAGTCGAAGCAGAGTCTAAGATGCTTCCAGGCATACAGTAATAGATAAAGTGAGTTAGAACCCCTCCACTTATTCTGATGTGGATTTAGTCAAAGAACCAACATGTTAATCCTCCCCACTTTCTGGGATCGCATCTTAGAAGAGTTTCCCAGGGACTATCTTTCAGAGCTGGAACTTTTATGGTCCCTTCTCCTCTTGCTATCTCTCCAAGAGGTGACAAGTTTCTAAACACCTAGCTCCAATCCTCCCGTTATATATCATGTGCAAGTATACAGATTCAATATAAGATTTCCGATATTCAGGTTACATCAAAAAGGATTACTTGTATCAATTCCTCCCCCTTCTTCTTCCATTGAAGAATGGCAGATACATGGATCTGACATTCTCCTTCTCCCTCTCTTTCTCTTTCTCTCTCTCTCCCCCCCCCTCTCTCACACACACAGAGATGGGGGTTGGTTAGATTCAGTTGTATGGCAATTCGCCACAGCCAAATCGCCATGGTCAAATCGCCATGGCCACCATGGTTAACTCACTACAGCCAACTCGCTACAGCCAACTTGCTGTAGGACAACTTGTCATAGCCATCTCACCA
This sequence comes from Notechis scutatus, assembly GCF_049901735.1. Taxonomy (NCBI): domain Eukaryota; kingdom Metazoa; phylum Chordata; class Lepidosauria; order Squamata; family Elapidae; genus Notechis; species Notechis scutatus. Next base: position 14,582,534 of record NC_142009.1, on the reverse strand, counting down.
CAGGACAACTCGCTGTGGGACAAGAGTTACACTAACACCAAAGAAATTGTGGAATAGAATCATTAAAGAAAGGATGCAAAAGGAGGGATAGAATTAAATTAAATTATTATTTTTTATTTCTTTTAAGTTATTAAATAGACATTAAATTTGTCCTGCAGCTAGTTGGCCATGGTGAATTGGCCACAGCAAGTTGGCTGTGACAAGTTGTCCCATTCCCTCAGACTCACCTCTTAATTAAGCATTTAATGTTGACAATGCTTCTGTCTGGCTTCTGTAGCTGATGTTTACCTCACAATTCTCACATCAGCTAAGCTAAGCTGGGGACCAGTTTCTCAATGCCATAGGTCTGTGTCAATTGGATCTGAACCAGAGATGGTATTCAGCAGGTTCTGACCAGTTCTGGAGAACCGGTAGCGGAAATTTTGAGCAGTTCGGAGCAGTGGTGAGATTCAATTTTTTTTACTACCGGTTCTGTGGGCGTAGCTTGGTGGGCGTGACAGGGGAAGGATACTGTAAAATCTCCAGTCAGAGGTGGTACTTGCTGGTTCTCCGAACTACTTAAAATTTCTGCTACCGGTACTCCAGAACTGGTCAGAACCTGGCAAATACCACCTCTGACTGGATATTTTACAGTATCTTTCCCCTGCCATGCCCACCAAGTCACGCCTACAGGTAGTAAAAAAAAATTGAATCCCACCACTGATCTGAACCAATTTGTTTTATCAATTCAGTATGGACTGTTGAGTTGATCTGGTCTAAATCATTGATTTTATTAGGAAAGGCAGTCTTATGATCCAATGCTGGATGATCCAAATGCAATTGGATTTAAAACAATCTGTGTACAATAAAATTCCATGCTTGGATACAGAAAAAGTACAAGTAGCTCTCCACTTACAACCACAACTGAGCCCAAAATTTCTGTTGCTAAGCCAGACAGTTGTTAAGTGAGTGTTGTCCCATTTTGTGACCTTTCTTGCCACAGTTGTGAAGTGAATCACTGCAGATGTTAAGTTAGTGACACAGTTGTTAAGTGAATCTGGTTTCCCCATTGGCTTTGCTCAGTGGTGGGATTCAATTTTTTTTTACTACTGGTTCTGTGGCTTGATGGGCGTGGCTTGGTGAGAACCTACTGAATACCTACCTCTGGCTTTGCTTGTCCAGAAGGTTACAAAAGTTCTCAAAAGAACACTGCAACCATCATAAATATGTCATAAATATGAGTCACTTGCCAAGCGTCTGAAATTTGACGATGTGAACATGGCGAAGCTGCCATGATCATACTCAGTGGTGGGATTCAAATAATTTAACAACCAGTTCTCTGCCCTAAAGATTTCTTCCAACAACCAGTTCACCAAATTGCTTAGAAAATTAACAACCGTTTCTCCCAAAGTGGTGCGAACTGGCTGAAACCCACCACTGGTCATACTGTAAGTGTGAAAAACGGTCATGTCACTTTTTTTTTTCCCAGTGCTTTTGTAACTTTGAAGTGGTCACTAAATGAATGGTTATAAGTCAAGGACCACCTGAAATTCATTTGATACCATTTGCACATGTAAGGTTTGAGTCAGTTATTATAAACCGTGTTCTGGCTAATATACCTCACCGTTAAAAAAGTGAATTTTGCAGTCCTTGTAGCCAGTGGTGGGATTCAAAATGTTTTACTACCGGTTCTGTGGGTGTGGCATGGTGGGCGTGGCAGGGGAAGGATACTGCAAAATCCCCATTCCTTCCCCACCAAGGGTGGGATACGACAGGGTTAACTACCGGTTTGGGATGTACGAGCTTCCCTACCCGCTGTGAGCCGTGTGCCTGTTAATCGTCATTAGCACGCTGCTTGCCGAGAAGCAGCCTTTGAAACAGCCCTGTTTTCTTGTTTGTTTTTTTAACTGCAGCTGTGCCTTGTTCAGCAGCTGAAGTTGAAAAATCAGGAAATAAAGATCAGGTAAGAGCCCGGGCAGGCGGGTGGGCAAAAACATCAGCAGACATAGAACCTATGTCTGCTGCTCTTCAGAGCTACAGTTCTACAGAGGTGGACAGAACCGGTAGAAACCCACCCCTGCTCCCCTAACCCAGTGATCCCCAACCTTTTACGCCGCGCCCGGTATCCCCAACCTTTTTATGGCGCGCCCGGTCCATCAGCGGCCTCTCCGGTGAGCTTTCTACCCGAAAAGCTCACCGGAAGCACTTTTTCATCAAAACAAGATGGCGGGCCCAGCAAACCAGCGGCCCGGTAGGGACTTGTTCCACGGACCGGTACCGGTCCGTGGACCGGTGGTTGGGGACCCCTGCCCAACCCGCTTCCAGCTCCGTTTCTCCTGTACAGGGCAACAAAGAAGACCCAGCCGATCAGCTGGGACTCGGGAGGCAGAGAATAGATGGGGGGTGGCACCAGTCAGAGGTGGTATTTGCCGGTGCTCCAAACTACTCAAAATTTCCGCTACCGGTTCTCCAGAACTGGTCAGAACCTGCTGAATACCACTTCTGGCTTGTACTTACAATCTGTGGTATTGCCTCTTTCTTTTGAATGGGGAGACAATTAGATATGGAGACTGTTTCAATTCCTTGTAAAGCTGTGATAATGATCATGTTAATGCTGATCAAATTAGCATTTTATTTTCCATTAAACACAATATACTATGCCTGGAAGAGATATAGTTGAAGAACCCTAAAAAAAAGTTAATGCAACACTTTGCATTACAGAAACACATTTGCTGTCTTAGATTATTATTATTATTTTTAAAAAAGCCTGCTTAAACTCTTCAATTGTTCCATAAATGAGCTCAGATTGAGCATACCAGCACATTGATGGAACATTCCTTTTGCATGGAAACTCTAACACAGTTTTTTTTTTAAATGGGTGAAAAAACATGGCAGAAAGCAAAAATGAAAAAGTTGATTTGGGCATTGTCTCTTAATATATGTCTGGATCAGAATCCTTGTGGATTAAGTTAGGGGTGTCCATTAGGTTTGGCTGAATTAAAAGGAACTAAGTTGATTAAAGGCCTGGAGACAAAAACATAAGAATGGTTGCAGGATTTGGGTTTGGCTAGTCTAGGGGGAAAAAAAGGCCTTGGGGAGGGGGACATGATAGCAGTGTTCCAGTGTTTGAGAGGGTGCCACAAAGAAGAGGGGGTCAACTTATTTTCCAAAGCACCAGAAGGCAAGACAAGAAACAATGGATGTGTTGGAAGGAATATATCCATCTGGGTTTAGTTCCAAGCTGGGAAAGAAGACATAATATACTGTCTTGAATGGATTTCTGCCTGTAATATTTGTTTTTGCTTTTGAATGGAGTCATCTAAATAGTTGGCTTCTTCTTTCTATAAGCTCTTTATCTCTTAAGTGCTGGCATCTGTTGTGGACTATTAAGAAAGACTTGGGGGCTGCTTCCTGCCTCTAAAAACATGTTTCTCAATTTCTCATTTAGGGAAATATAATATTCTGCCATTTTTAATATTCCTCCAAATAATTTTTAATATTCCTCCAAATATTTCATTCTTTGGCTTCCCACAGATGGAAACTAATCAAGGAGAGAAACAACCTGGAGTTAAGGAGAAACTTTCCTAACAGTGAGGACAATTAACCAATGGAACAGCTTGCCTTCAGAAGTTGTAGGTGCTCCATCACTGGAGGTTTTTAAGAAGGGATTGGACAACCATGTGTCCAGAATGTTATAGAGTCTCTTTCTTGAACAGAGGGTGGGACTAGAAGACCTCCAAGGTCCCTTCCAACTCTGGTGAATTGATAAAATGGCCCAGTTGGGTCAATTTTTAGTAACCAAGAAGGTAAAAGCATTGAAGGATCTGGGCAGGGGTGGGATACAACACGGTTAACTACCGGTTCGGGATTTACGAGCTTCCCTGCCCACTGTGAGCCGCATGCCTGTAAATCATCATTAGCACGCTGAGTGCCGAGAAGCAGCCTTTGAAACAGCCCTGTTTTCTTGTTTTTTTAACCACAGCTGTGCCTCGTTCGGCAGCTGAAGTTGAAAAATCAGGAAATAAAGATCAGGTAAGAACCCAGGTGGGTGGGTGGGCAAAAACATCAGCAGACATAGAACCGGTTCTATGTCTGCTGCTCTTCAGAGCTACAGGTTCTACAGAGGTGGACAGAACCGGTAGAAACCCACCCCTGGATCTGGGTCTTCTCCTTTGAATTAGGCAGGTCACAGGCACTTTCTTTTTAAATTTGATTTTAAAAAATAATTGACAGAGGCTTTGGCTCCATGTTGTTCCTAGTTTTTTTATAATATGATACAAAAGAACTAAAGAATGGTTTACCTGGAAATTTAGCATCATAAATATGCCAGCAACACTGAACTCTGTGTTTTCTTTCCATCCTTTGAACCAGAGATGGGAAAAGGCATTTGATGGAGAGAGGCATAAATTCTACTTATAAGAGCAGGTTAGCAACAAGGAGCTCAGAGCTCTCAATCACTAATTGTTCCTCATCAAACTGAATTTAGTGTAGGTTGAGTGCTTTCTGTCTTTTTATTAGCCCAGATAGGGTAGGGTACACTTTAAATCCACTGCAAAGACATTTAACAAATTGCAATAGCAGCAGAAAATATCCATTAAGTTTGATTAACAAATTACCTGGATTATTTTTTTCTTTTTCTTTTTAATGTACTCTCATTTTTATCCAGTTGAGCTGTGAGCTATGGAAAGAAAGAAAACAAAACAAAGAAATACAAACATACATATAGGAATAATAGCAGTAGCAATAGTAGTTGCAGAAGCAATAACTGTAAATTTGCAAATGACAAACACCAATTCCCAATGCATTCATAAAATCAGAGGAGTCTTTCAGGACATCTCTGACGTGGGTTCAAAATAGGAGAGTCCCAAGACAACTCGGCATAGCCAATAGGGGAGTCCTAAGACAGTTTATGGTGATCCTTTTTGTTGTGGTGTGTTGAAAGCATGCACGCACCGGCACCCACAATGCAATGCGCCCCGCTCCCTTTGCATATACGCTCACAACACCCCTGCCCCGCCCTTTTACCTGCACTGCACATGTGCATGCCTCTCACCTGATTTTCGGCCTATTTGAGGCTGTATATGTCCTCCCGGAGGCTCGAGGGAAGCCTCTGCAGCCTCGGGAGGCTAAAAATGGGCCCATTTGGGCATTTCTGGAAGGCCCGTTTTCCAGCCTCCCGAGGTTGCAGAGGCTTCCCTTGAGCCTCCGGGAGGGCGAAAATGGCCTCAAAACAGGCTGAAAATCAGCTGAGAGGCATGCGCATGCGCAGTGCAGGTAAGTTTGGCTGAGGCTCATGTGCCTGCATAAATGGCTCTGTGTGCCACCTGTGGCACGCGTGTCATAGGTTCGTCATTATGGTTCTAAGACAACCTCATAGCCAACTCGCCATGTTCAACTTGCCACGGCCAACTCACCATTGCCAATGTATGACAGCCAAATTGCAATGGTCAACTTACCATGGCCAACTCACCATGGTCAATGTACCACAACCAACTCACCATAGTCAACTTACCATGGCCAACTTGCCATGGTCAATTTGTCAGCGGCCAACTCATTGCAACCAACTCATTGCGACCAACTCGCCATGGGACAGGAGTTACACTAATATTAAAGATATAGAATAGAGTAATGAAAGAAAAGGTTCCAAAGGAGGATTAAAATGAAATGTTCCCGACAAATTTTTTGATTATTATTATTTTAAATAATGAATTGAATTGTTGAATTGTCCAGCGGGCTGTCCCACAGTGAGTTGGCTGTGATGAGTTGGCTGCAGTGAGTTGTCCCATTCCATTGTAAGCAACCTTGTTATTTAAAATCTGCTGTTTCCAGAAATTGTTTATAAAGATAGTAGTATATTATAAATTAATAGTCTCAAATTGTTACTGCAGAGATGGTTGCTTTTTTAAAAGTTACTTTAGATATTTGACTAAATCCATTTTGCAAAAAACTGAAATTACTGCCTAATATGTGTGTTGTGCTGCATGTTTATTGTGAAATAAACACCTAGACTCAATTCCTTTTAAAAGTGTGCATAACAGTGCTGAACAGCAGTCACAACACTGCAAAATACAAAATGCTTCTTTTGCTGTGGAAAAGACCTTTCCTTCTTTTTCTATTAAGCTGTTTCCATTCACTGGGTAAAAGGAAAGAGCACTTTATCTTCTTGCAGAGGGAAAACTCAGCAGGTAATCAAAAATTTCCTTTTTGAAAAGAGTTCTTTTTCTTAAAGCTCTAAAAAGGAAGTTCCGACAATATTTGTCGAACTATAGGAAAGATTGAGATTGCAGGTCAGAAGGACAGTTTAGAAACACATATTGAGACAAATAACTGTAGGAAGTGACCTCCTTTTAATAGTGTGTTAGGAATGTAAGTCACCTAACAGTTATTTGGGTTGGAAATATATAAACCAGGATAGACATTTTAATACTGTATCTTTAAGAAAATGCAAAAACTGTAATTGGGTGTGGTTTCTCAAACGGCCATAAGATGGAGCCAGAAACCTGGGTTGTTTAGTCTCAGAAGAGAGTCTCAGTGAGTCTCTCTATTCCTTCTGTTGGAGAGAGTTGCTGTTCCTCCTAATGACTGTTACTGATTGTTGATGTAAGTCTGTTACTGAACTGTTTTTTGATACTGGACTTTGATATTTGGATTATCCCTGAACTGAACACTGACTGCTTTACCTGTGAATGACTTGGACTGCTTATCTTGGACTGTGCTTAAACGTTTATTGGAAGTAAAAACCTACATTTACTGTTCAGTGTATCTGTGTGCTGTGTGTGTGTTATTCTTCACTTCTCTCACTACGTCTCCCTGTATGCGCTCATTCTCCTAACGGGGAATTACCTCAACATAGTGTACTATTTCAAGTAGTCCTCAACTTACAACCGTAACGGAATCTGCTGTCGTAAGTTGCGTTGATCGTAAAGCACCCCATGATTGATTTGATTTTACAATTTTTTTGTGGTGATCATTAATTGACTCCATGGCCATTAGGTCAATGCTGAGATTGTTAAGCAAATCCATTGTTTGCTATGGACATTTTTGTGAAAACCCAGAACTGAAACTGGTTTCCAGTAAAAATGTTGTAAATTGCAATCATGTGATTGTGGGACATTGCAAACAATTGTAAATATGGGCCGGTTGCTAAGAGCCTGAAATGCAGTCGTGTGACCACAGGGGAGGGGGGGGGGAAATGAGAATTTTTGGGACAGGGTTTTAAGTAACCTTTGTGGGGTTCATTGTAACAAAACAATCACTGAGCAACTGGTCACTGTTGTGGCCCAACAGTGGCCAGTGGAGCTGGCAACAGATTTGGACAGTGAGGAGGTTGGGGAGGAACATGGGCCAGTCCTGGAGTTTGGGAAAGGCTCTGACAAGTGCTCTGTGTTGGAGGCAGAGATGGGGCCAGGGTGACAGTTATCAGCTGCCTTTGGAGTCAGACATCAGTGATGCAGAAGAACAGCTAGAGCCTGTTCCAGTGTGTGCATGCACAGAGTTGCCAGAAGAAGGGAACAGCTGAGGAACAAGGGCTGACTTGGGAGTAAAGCCACAGGTGGATGGTGAATGACCCCTCTCCTAGAGTATAAAAGAGGAGCGAAAGGAGAGTGGGGCTTTGCAGGAGACAATTAGTTCATTCCAGCATGCTTGCCAAGTATTGCAGCATCTGAAAGATATCGGCCTGGCCACTCTCCATGCCTGATAAAGGTCTGTAATTGGGAACTATCTTGAAAGACTGTTGGCTGGGACTTTGTTGGAGAGGAAATTCATTATAAATCAAATAAAAGGGGTTTATTGGGATGAGAACTCAGCTTCATGCTGCTAGGGGAAGCCTAGGTCAAAAAAGCCATAAGTTGAAAATTAACTATAGCTAGAAGTATATATAATATGGTAGCAATGATGGACACCTGTTTTATAAAATTTCTTGAAGAATGTTAGGCACACACCACTGGAAAAACTGAAAACCCTGTCTCCCCTTTCATCCTTGCATGGGTGATGACCCGAGGTGAGGCCTGTAAGCAACACAGCCAGAGAACAGTTCTAACTCCCATTTAATTGCTCCAACTCTCCCCCAAACATCCCCTCATTTACTGCAAGTCCTAGAGCAAAGCTCTCACATGCACCTCTGACAGTCTCTGGCTGCAAGTAGTCCAGCAAGCAAAGTTAACAAGGCAGCAACCAAGGCAAGAAGTCCAGCGAGGCAGGCAAACAGGTCAAGGCACACAAGACAAAGCACAGCAAACTCCAGATGTCAGCAACAGCATGCAAGGCTCCAAGAATTCAGTACTTTTTCCCCTGACAAACGCCCCCTCCCAACAGTGTCTCTTTAAATCTCATTCCCTAGGTAAGCCTTGTGATGAGGGGCGGGGCACCCTCCTCTGGAGTACTTGGGTTGCCCTGCGTTGATCCTGCCTCTTCTCCATTCTTCGTGCTCGGGGATCAAGGGAGAGGTAATTGCTTGCCACTGGAGCTCTTCTGCTCCTCTGCTCCACTGCCTGTCCCATCCTCCCCCTTGTTTAGTCATTCTACACCTCCTCTCCTTCACTGGTGACCCTTCCCAGGCCCAAGGGACCCAGGACTGTCTTGTCCTGCTCCTCCTGTTGTTCCTCCATTGGCCCTAGCTTTGTCTCAACCTCTTCCTCAGATTCAGGCTCCAACGAGGCCATGACAGCATGGTTAAAAGTTCAGAGATGGGTTATTACAACGAATAGTTAAAAGTTAAAGTAGTACTTGTGAGAGGATCTGTACATTTTGGTCAACTGCAGATTAAGCACGAGCCAGAAGTGTGTGGGTTTTGCCAAATGAGACAATACAATCTTGGGTGGCACCAACAGCGATGTAATTTCCAGATCATGGGAAGTAATCATTCTAATCTTCACTGTACTGGTCAGATGGCATCTGGAGTAATGGAATTGGAAAAGGGACATAGGGAAGGATAAAGTGAGGTTTTGAGGCTAAATCCTATGAAGCTAAAGGAACTAGGAGTGTATGTTTAGCCTAAAGAAGAGAAGGCTTAAGGGAGACATGACAGCAGAATGTAAAACATAGAATAATGTCAGGGTCCCAAGTAACAGACCCATAAAAAGCAAAACTCCGATGCAGGTAGTTTCCTCAAAGAATAGCTTTATTGGCTATATCACATTGGCACATATCTGGTGAAAACTGACTCTGAAGGCTCCCACAGTTTTCACCTCATTAAAAGTAAACGTTTGTCACTTTCTCAAAACAATCAGTCCTATGGTCCAATCACAGCATGGTCTGGTTGCCTGGTGACATCACTCTGCTTTCCTCTGACTAGGTGTGAGAATGTCCTTGGTTCTCAAGAGAAAGTATTTTGTTTTGGCTACAGAATGCCAACTATCTTGAATCTCTCCTCCTTATCCCTCAGCTCCAGTGTCGCAAGAATTCTGCACTAGCATTCCTGCATCTCTCTAGCAGTTTGCTCTTTTAAATAGCTATCATTTCTGCAATACAACAGCCATTGAGTTTCAAGCTGTGTTTGTCCTTGTCTCACTGGAAGCCTGAGAGATTGCTCCAGAAACAATGCAGCATGGTTTGAAATGAGAATATGAAATGAGATTCAGAAACAGAGAGCTTTTCTCTCCCATAATCAACCATGAAAAAGAAAGATGGGTTTTAACTTAGCCAGATAGCTATATCTGATTAGAAGTATTTAAGTAGAATATAATGAAAATGGAGGATATAAAAAATCTTTATGAAAGGGAATGGGCATAACTGACAAAATTTTCCAGAAATGCAACTTCAACATTGGATGTCTTAAAATTTATTTTATTTTTAATATTCTCACCCTTCCTTCCTTCCTTCCTTCCTTCCTTCCTTCCTTCCTTCCTTCCTTCCTTCCTTCCTTCCTTCCTTCCTTCTTCCCTCTCTCTTTGAAAGCATGACTGACCAATACATTTATAGTTTGGGACAGTGATGGGATTCAAAATTTTTTACTACCGGTTCTGAGAGTGTCACTTAGTGAGCATGGCTTGGTGGGCATGGCAAGGGAAGCATACTGCAAAATCCCCATTCCCTCCCACCCCACTAACCTGCTTTCCAGCTCCCTTCTCCTGTGCAGGGCAACAAAAGGAGATCCAGCCGATCAGCCGGGACTCAGGAGGCAGAGAATAGAAGAGGGTAGGGCCAGTCAGAGGTGCTATTTGCTGGTTCTCTGAACTACTCAAAAATTCTGCTACTGGTTCTCCAGAACTGGTCAGAACCTGCTGAATACCACTTCTGGTTTGGGAGCAGAAAGTAACATAGCTACTACATAGAGACATCACATGATTTGTTCTCAGGATCAGAATCTCATGGCTGGCTGGGAAATTCTGAGAATTGAAATCCACATATTTTAAAGTTGCCAAAGTTGAGAGATACCATTCTAGAAGAATATCTTCTGATGCATTTGGCCACAATTTCCCCTTTAGCACAGCTGCCAAATTCAATTGAGGTTTTTAAGAAGAGGTTGGAAACCATTCGTCTGAAAAGACATAGGATCTCCTGCTCAAGTAGGAGGGGGTGGGGCTGGACTAGAAGACCTCCAAAGTCCCTTTCAACTCTCTTCTTTTGTAAAGTGCATGGCTCAGGGTTTTTATTTTTATTTTACAAAACCATTAATGGATTGGACCCAAGATTTCTCACTGCTACATTTCACTTTTGGCTTTTTGTGCAAAATCTACAGTAACAGTGACGTGACACTTGATCTGGACAGAAAGTGGCATGAATCATCAGCTATTTTTGGTTGTTAGTTTGCAGCAAAGCTCTCTCTGGCATCATCTGAATTTTAATACTACCTCACTAAAACAACTGCAGTGGGGCATCATTAGTTCATATGTTTGAACTAATAATTTCTTTGCTTTGAGAAGGGAAGATGCATTGTTTAAAAATCAATGCAAGAGGCTGAATGGTTTGAAATAGGAAAGCTAGTATTACAAGAATTGATTTGATAAATAGCATGTTTGGTTCATGGTAAAAAAAAGAAGAAGAAGAAGAAACCACAAACAAAATGGAGATATAAGTAATTTGGGCTTCATCCCAGATATCCAAACTTTGGGGTGGGGGGAGATGAAAGAGAAGGAGGAGGAGGAAGAGAAGGAGGAGGAGGAAGAGGAGGAGGAGGGGGGAGAGGGAGGAGGGGGGAGGGGGATGTTAGGATTACTGTAGAGAGAACCATGCCAGTCTACAGCAGTCAAACATCACGAGGAATCTGGTAGTACCATATAACCCAGGGGTCCCCAACCGCCGTCCGCGGACCGGCACCGGGTCGCGGAACAAGCCTTACCGGGCGCTGGTTGCTGGGCGCCGCCATCTTTTTTTTGGAAAGCTCACCGGAAGCGCTGTTTCGTCATAAAAGATGGCGGCGCCAGCGCTCGTGAGCTTTTCCGGTAGAAAGCCATTTCTACCCGAAAAGCTCACCAGAAGCAGCGCCGCTATTTTATGACGTAACAGCGCCCGTGACGCCACCGGAAGCGCTGTTTCGTCATAAAAGATGGCGGCGCCAGTTGACGCCGGCACCGGGCAGCGCGCCCAGCTGATGTCGGAACCGGGCAGCGCGTTAAAAGGTTGGGGATCCCTGATATAACCTACTCCATTTTGGTCACTAGATATCTGCATCAATAGAAGTGTGGCCCCATATAGCAATTATTATTTGATCATCATCCTCACCCCACCTTCTGTCTGTGGTCATCTCATTTAGATTCCTCTCATATACCACACTCTCCTCTTGGGAATCAGATGCTCCTTACTGATTATTGAAATTAATGGTGAACAAAAAGGGGAGAACGCTGTGCCTAAGAAATGGTTATTTGTGGTATTCTTCAAAAATGCTTGGCTCTTCCTATTTTCAAAGCTAATGTTATTTTTAATGCAATAATGGACTTCTTAATTGAACAGGTGTCGTGCTAAGTCTTTTTATCTGCTGCTGAAATTATTCATGCCGATTTATGCTAACTAACAGATAAACAAGCATACCTCAAAAACTAATTTCCACATGGCTCAGCTCATTGGGCACGGACCACCAAGCTCAAGTTTAACAATTACTCCAACTATTCATCTGGACAAATTAATCTTGAAATTGGGATTCAGCCTTCAGTATAATTTAACTATGCTGAGAGGTAGGTATGCATACTTGTGGGATTTTTTTTTCTTAGTTGGCTTCCAGCATATTTTCATTGAAAGAACAGACCTGTCTACCCATCATGTTATTTTCTTTTGAGGGAAGCCACATTTTCTAAAATGCAGAAAAGGAGGAAGGAATAATAAGCAAAGTATATTAAAAATGCAAAATAATGTCTTAAAAAAGAAAGAAAGAGAAATATTATGAGATGAACCTATTGACGTCCATGATCCATTGTGTTTTTTTTGTTACCGTATTTGCCGGCGTATAAGATGACCCGGCGTATAAGACGACCCCCCACCACCACCGGAAACGCCCTCCAGAAATCCCCGGGGCTGCAGCGGCAGGGCGGAGTGCCAGGGGCCATGGGAAGAGCAGGAAGGCTGCAGCCTCGGGCGGAGCGAGGCGAGCGGGATGAAGCGGAAGCGACGCAGGGGATCCGGGAAGCCAGAGGCGCCTTCGCTGCGTCCAACAAGCATCCGAAAGCCGGCAGTGGATATACCGGCGTATAAGACGACCCCCCCACTTGGAGGCATGTTTTTCGGGGCAAAAAAGTCATCTTATACGCCGGCAAATACGGTACTTGAAATTTTCACATGATTTTAATAAGGTCCAGAAGGTGTAGACTACATTCTTATTATTAGTCTAATCAGTACCACATGCAATATCCCCTGCTAATGGCAAGAAGAGTGTTTTTCAACCATGGCAACTCTAAGATGGGTAGATTTCAACTCCCAGAATTCCCCAGCCAGCCATGCTGGGTAGCGAATGATGAGAGTTGAAGTCCACTGAACTCAGTGCCCAAGGTTGAGAAACATTGGGCAAGACCATCATGCTGACCATATTTTCATGACATGCCACTATCCCCAACCTGGATACTAATTGTCAAGACTACCCTGATCGCTTCCCAGGAAAAGAAAACCCTTGATTCCATGAACTTAGAGAAAAGGTACTTTCACAAGGAAAAGATCTGAATGTATTGAAAATCAGGCAAGGTCTGAAGCGAGCACGTACTGTGATTATAAATTGAAATTTACCCCACAGCCCACTCACCCCAAGAGTCAGGCAGACAGAATCCAGTCATCATTATAGTAAGATGTTTTGGGAATGTCTCCAGTCCACGTGCTCCACACTGCCTTCTTGCATGCCATTCCCGGGATGGTTGACCTTGATGTTGAAGGTAGGCTCCTGTGACCTTTCTGTCTTCTGTGAGTCCAATCCTCCCCATTGGTTCTGTGCACTTTACTTTTCCCCTACCTGCATGCTTCCCTTCCCAAATGCCCATTTCTCCCTCCCTCCCCATTTCCATGGCAGCTGGCAGCAAGCTTGAAAGAGAAAGTTGACGGCCAGGCTGATACTTATATTCTGTCAAACTAAGCCTAAGAATCATATACAACAATCCATCCAGAGTTGAGTTCTTTATTTACTTACACACAATAGACAGAATCTTGCCAGACTAAACCTTTTCTGCTCTTACACTAATGGAAATAGCCCAGGAATTTCTAGGGAGTGGCTGTTCCTGTGTTTTTTACCCTATCCAGTTCCAGACAATGCTGTCTCCTGTCTCACCTCCCTTTCTGGAGCGTGTTGCCTTCTTCCTGGGAAACTGCCACCTCATTGTAATTGATCACACCAGCTGCCCCCTCCATAGGCACCATCTCTCATATATTCATATAGCAAAAGCAATGCCACTTACTTATATACTGCCCCATAATGCTTTACAGAACTCTCTGAGCGGTTTTACAGTGCCAGCATATTGCCCCAACAGTCTCATTTTAGAAACCTCAGAAGCATAAAAGACTGAGTCAACTTTGAGCTCCATCAGGATCGAACTCCAGGCTGTGGGCAGAGTGCCTGCAATACTGCATTCTAACCACTGTGCCTCCAGGGCTCTTTCATATGCGTATGTACCCATAACACTCATGCATTATGCGCCCATAACAAACTAAGTGACACCAGTTTACATTTTCTCACATAAATTTTATCCCTTTCCTTCCTACCAGAATTGAACCTATACCTTGATTACTCTGTAAGAGATCAAACTCATCTATTACCTCTCTCTCCTTTTTAATTGTCTATATAACAACTTGCCATGGCCAACTTGCTATGGCCAACTAGTCATGGCCAACTTGTCACAAGACAACTTACTGTGGGACAAGAGTTACACTAATATCAAAGAAATGATGGAATAGAATCATTAAAGAAAGGATACAAAGGAGGAACAGAATGAATGGCAAAAATTAAAATATATTTTTTATTTTAAATAATTAAATAGAACTGTTAAATTGTCTTGCAGTGAGTTGTCCCATGGCGAGTTTGACCAGACAAATTGTCCAGTGGTGAGTTGGTCATGGTGAATTGGCTGTGGAGAGTTGGCCATGGCAAGCTGGTTGCAGTGAATTGGCTGTGGCAAGTTATCCCGTTCCACCTTTTTATTTCTAGTTTTGTAAGCATATAACATTGTTCTTTTGTTTCATTCATTAATTCTGATTTTTTTTTACCATTTCCTTATCTCACTATATAAGTCAGAGTCTTTTATGCACCAGGATTATAATTAAATAAAGAACTTGATGTTTGCCCTCAAATCCATCAAATTATCAAATTTAATCACACCTGCATCACATTCAGCATCATATGATTATCAGTACCCGCCAGTTAGGAAGAATATCTACAATGAAATACCTGCTGGCTGAGAATGTAAAGATTCAGCGTGAAGGTAATTTAATCAACTTTCAAACTGAATCAAATCAAGCACTTGGAAATTAATTCAGGCTATGTTGATGTTCCTTTACTTTCCAAATAGAATCTGATTGATTTAATAGATCAATTCACATAGTGAAATTGACTCCAATGATTTTTCCTGAATGAATCAGTGACTCAAATTGGATTTCTGTATGATTTGCACAGATATTTCTTTGTTTACATTTTAATGCTATTTATGGTAAATTCTAGCCATTGTTTCTGTATTGATATTTATACATATGCTTGCAACTGCAGATTTTGTGTAAATACACAATTGTGTTTCTTTCTCTTTTTCCCCTTTCCCAATCTTGTTTGGTGGGTGTTCTTATTTTCTGAAACTATTCTCCAAAGCACCTGAATGCAGGACAAAGAAGCAATGGGTAGAAACGAATCAAGGAGAGAAGCAACTTAGAACTAAGGAGAAATTTCCTGACAGTTAGAACAATTAATCCGTGGAACAACTTGCCTCCAGAACTTATAGGTGTGCCAATACTGGAGGTTTTTCATTTGTCTGAAATGCTATAGTGTTTCCTGCCTGAGCAGGGGGTTGGACTAGAAAACCTCCAAGGTCCCTTCCAACCCAAACATTCTATTATACACTTTGTGAATTACAAAATAAATGAAAAAGTAAAGTACCTTTTTAAAAGGCTGTGTCTCAGAAACATTTGTTATTTCTTTTGTTAATGATACCCTTCATAGTTTTAACCTTTGTATATAAGCCTCCAAGAGTTAATTTGATGTCTAAGCTGGCAATTAAAGAAATAAATAAGTGACACCGTTTTGGCATGATTTTGCACAAAACCCTGCATGAAAACATTTTACAAGAACATCTTAACATAATTAGGAACATCTTACAAGAACAGCCAAATGTCATTGGTTTTTAAGGGGAAATGCTGAAAACTGGTGAGACTCTAATGCTCTTATATATGATTTTGGAATGCTAAAAGCTCTTAACATGTGGTGATCTCATAATCTTTTGGCTCATGCAAATAAACCCAAACTTCTGAAAAGGTTGGTGACCCTAGCCATTTAAATTAAAACCAGGATTGAAGAATACATAGATAGCATAGCATAGCTGATATATAAACATCTGCAATAGAACAACATTGGGAGCTTTAAGAATCTGTTATTAATGTAAAGTAAAGGTTCCCCTTGCACATATGTGCTAGCCGTTTATGGCTCTAAGGGGATGATGCTCATCTCCATTACAAAGCTGAAGAGCCAGTGCTGTCCGAAGATGTCTCCGAGGTCATGTGGCCGGCTTGACTAAACACCAAAGGCACACAGAATGCTGTTACCTTCCCACCAAAGCGCTCTCTATTTTCTACTTGCATTTTTACATGCTTTTGAAGTGCTAGGTTGGCAGAAGCTGGGACAAGTAACAGGAGCTCGCTCCGTTACGCGATGCTAGGGATTCAAACCACCGAACTGCTGACCTTTCTGATTGACAAGCTCAGTGTCTTAGCCACTGAGCCACCATGTCCCTTCATTATGAATGAGATAATTGCGAAGAAACAAGTGCGATTTGTGATTTTCCCATTTTCCCCTCTTTTAAAGTCAGAAATAATGCAAACTTTAAAAAAGTGGAAGTCGTAGTGAAATATCTACTTATTTAATTCAATTTTTATCTCACTACAACCTTGTAATGTTCAGGTGTTACACCACAATAAAAAAAAAAGATCAACAGAATGAAAACAACCCAAATTACAAAAACAAAAGTAAAGTAGGGAAAAAAATATGAAAGGAACAAGAGATGGAGGTGGTGTTATTGAAAGGCTGTTTGGAAAAACTGGTTTTCACAAACTATCAGGGAAGGGGGCAGTCTGACCTACGTGAAGAAAATGTCCAGAGCACTGTTGGAGAAAGATGAATGCAGGGGTGGGATGCTGTCAGTGTAACAACCGGTTTGGTGATCACGTGCTTTGCACGCACACGCCAAAGGTGCGCTGCACGCACTTGAACAGCTTTCTAAAAACACTTACCTGCTATGTTACTACTGAAGAGTAACACAGCTGAGAAGCAGCAATCTGCTTTGCAGCACGAATCAGCTGAGAGGATATAGATAAGTGTCAGGGCTCCAACAAATCCACCCTCATTCAAATCAAAAGTCTCTAGCCGCATCTCAGAGAAAAGTAAATTGGTTTATTAGAAGTTGCCATGTTGGCGCGCGGCTGGGTGCAGCCGATACTAAATTACATAAATACATTTCCCCCTTGACCCTGGTCTTCCCCCCACCCCCTGGATGTGACTTCTCCGATGGGACACATCCATCTCCAAGAGTCATCCATCACGCTCTCCTTCTTATGCTCCAACAACTTTGGGCTACCCGGGGTGATTATCTAGGCATTTAAGGAATGCCTTGTTTACCCCCACTCCCTTTTTCTGGCAGTTAAAAAGACCAAAGAAGTATATTTTTAGTTGACATAAGTACAGCGCAGGGTTGGGGGTGGGTGGGCCCACATGATTGCCGGAGTGAACCAGTTTGCTGCCAGCTGATCATTGGAGCTAGGGGTTCGTCCAAACCGGTCCAAACGGTAGAATCCAAACCTTGGTTGAATGGTAAATTCAACCAAACATGATAGCATTTAGACTTATATACCACTTTACAGTGCTTTATAGATCTCTCTAAGCGGTTTACAGAGTCAGCATATTTCCCCCAACAATCTGGGTTCTCATTTTATTGATCTCAGAAGGAGGGAAGGCTGAATCAACCTTGAGCTGGTGAGAATCAAACTGCCAAATTGCTGGCAGCCGGCAGTCAGCAGAAGTAGCCTGCAGTGCTGCATTCTAACCACTGCACTACCACAGCTAATAAGACCCAACACCCAGAATGATATTGTTTATTTATTTTATTTATTTATTTTGTTTGGTTTATCAATTGCTTACAAGATAATAGGTATAAGTAAAAACATAGTTATGAATACATGGATACATATAAGAAAAATAAAAGAAACAATAGGACAGGGACGGTAGACACGTTGGTGATAAAGGTGGTGAAATTGTGTGTTCCTCTCCTCTTATTGAACCCGTTGATATCTGTCTGCACCCTGTTTAGAGACTTGATCCTTGTTGGGGTGGACAAGTCACAGAGCTGCTGTGAAGAATATTCTAGCTAACTAGCTAGTACATTCAAGTACTCTGATCTGCTCAGAGAACAAGTCTAACTGAGGGATGGTCTGGTGCAGGGTGTCAAACTCAAGGCCCAGTGAGCTGGACTTGGGATGCTTAAATCTGGCCTGCAGGGCTAGCCTGGAAATAGCAAAGGACTGGCCCATGGTGCCTCTGGCAGCCCAAATGGGGCAACGGGGCATGGGCTCCCCCCGCATCCCATATTTGGCCTCGACAGCCTCCTGCAGCACTCTGCCAGCCAAAACGGGGCACAGGGGCCTTTGTGGGGGGCCCTCATCAAGTTATGGCTGGGTAGGGTGCTGCAGGAGGCATCCATCCCATCTCCCCTGCCCTAGCTGGTCTGTGGAGGAGAACTACAATGCTGATCTAGCCTTTGAAGAAATCCAGTTTGACACCCTTGGTCTGGTGGGATTGGACAACTGACGGGTTGATCTGGTGGGATTAGAAGGAATGGATATGAGCCTGTGGTTTCTGATGAAGTAGACAGGGACCCTCACACTATGAAGCTGGTACTTCCAGATTACCTAGTTTTTACCAGAAAGCTAACAATGCATGGTTGTATTCAAAAAGGTTGTTGTCCAATTGTTTTGTCACAGAATTTGACACTAGTTTGGGTAGAGATGTAGTGACTGGTCCAAGGTCAGCCAGCTGGCTTCCATGCCTAAAGGAAGACTAGAACCTAGGCCAGGAGTCAGCAACCCGAAGCTCTGGAGCCTCATGTGGCTCTTTTACCCCTCTTCTGTGGCTCCCTGTCTCTCAAAATATGCATCACAGCTGCCAATGTGTGACACTCACCAGCACACAATTTATTGAGCTTTTCAACCCCCAATAGACTAACTATGGATAAATCCAAGAAAAGAAAAGTTTCAGAAGAAAATAGAATCTTTAATTCAACTATATATGCTAGTTTTGTGGCCGCTCAGGCATGGGAAGGGTTTTGTGGCTCCCGGTGTTTTCTTTTCTGTGGGAAACAGGTCCAAATAGCTCCTTGAGTGTTTAAGGATGCTGACCCCCTGACCTAGGCCTTCTGACTTTTAGTCTAGAACTTTAAACATGGCACCACACTACTTATACACAGACTCCTCCCCTTGCTGATCCTCTTCCTTCAGGTATAATCTCTTCATTTTGGATTTTTGTTCAGTTTTATTGAAAAATGGAATGGGCAGAGGAAGAGAAGAGGAGCAGGAGGGGGAGGAGAGGGAAGGGGAGCAGAAGGGGCGGAGAGAAAGAAAAGGAGAAGGAAACCTGTTTACAATTGCATTGGTGCACAGATGTAATATCTCCCCATCTATTTAATATGGTAAGGTAGGGATTTTCTTTTAAGGGGCTTTATTATATGGCAGATTTCTTAAAATTTAGTAAGCTATCTTAGTAAGTAAGAGTTACCCATGTATGACTTGTGCAGCTATAGAAGTTTGTTTAATAAATAAATAAAATATCCCCAACCAGATGTTCAGTCCTGGAAGGTCACCCATGTGTCCCTGCCATGCCCTATCCATCATTCTTAGAGGACTACAACTTCTAATCACCCTTCTAATTAAAAATTATTTGGATTGGTGCCCATATCAATTATATACTTCCCATTAAATGGTCACATTAGGAGACCTTTGGATCTGGAGGTGATCTTGGTACCTTAGCTTCTGTTGTGAATTTATATGGGATGCTTAGCATTTTGAATTCAGATTCCATGTGAATTTAGATGGGATATTTAGCATTGTGTTCATTGGGGGAGGTGCTTCATGCACATAAAATAATCATAATCTTCTAAAGCAGAGTTTCCCCATCTTGGCAATTTCCAGATGTTTGGACATTGGTCCCAAAATTCTCAGCAAGGCCACTGCTGGTTAGGAAATTCTGGTATGTGAAGTCTATAAATCTGGAAATGATCAAGAATCAGAAACAAAGATTTAAAATGTTATGTGTATTAAAATTCAAATCTGGGACTATTTAATACCTTTTTTCTAAGAGCTGAAGTCCAGATAGGAAATAACTCACCTGCAAATCTTTGACTATATGTAAGTAAGTTTCAGGAATTCTTCACTGTAAGCAGGGGTGGGATTGAAATTTTTAACAAGAGGTTCTGAGGGCATGGCTTAGGTGGTGGGTGTGGCTTGGTGTCATGTGACTGGGGGACATGGCTTGGTGGTCATGTTATTGGCTGGGCGTGGCCAACTCAATATCACTCACATCGAGGCACACATCTCCTTGCCTGGCCTCTCGTGACTGTGGGGATGCTGCAATAGTTGTAAGTGTGAAAAATGGTCATAAGTCACTTTTTTCAGTGCCACTTTAACTTTGAATGGTCACTCCACACAAGCAAAGTACCAGCAAAGGAGGGGAAAAAACTCAAGAGAAGTTCCAGGGACAGGGAGTCTAGGCCTGCCAAGAATGTAATAAGGGTTAACGGAGAGGCAGTTTCTGTCCAGCAACACCAGAATGTTTCCTTCCTGCCTTCCTTACAGGATTAGGCCAATAATTTCTTGTAACAACCGGTTCTCCGAACTGCTTAGAATGTTAACAACTGGTTCTAGAGAATAGGTGCGAACTGGTAGAATCCCACCTCTGACTGTAAGTCACTCTTTAGTCTCTGGCACAAAATAATGCTTTTCGTTTCCTTCACTTTCTGTAGCCATTTAAAAAACAGGTTTATTCTTGCTATTTCCAGCTGTTAGAGTGAGAAGTGGGAGAAATCAAACCTAAACCTAAAACCTAAAAGTGAAAGTGACATTAAAAACCTGTTAAGATGCTTCCTGCTGATTGGAAGTCCAGCCTTTCTGATCTTCGAGATGAAATACAAGCTCCCTCAATCTTTTATCTCTGCCTTTCCAGAAGTCTCAAGCCAATTTAGCAGCTGCCTAATGGGATCCCCTCTGCCCTTTTTGTGATGTTCCCTTTTTTAAATCTTTCCTAAAAATAATAAAAAAATAGTAATCAAATGATTTCCTTCCCCTGAAGACTGCTTGATGAGATAATGATGTGTAGATGCAAAGAGTTGGGGGAAAGAATATTCCTGCTTTATACTGTGATTATTAGAGTAGTAGTTTTAGCTCATCAAGGTTGCCAACGTGTTTAAAAAGAAAAAAAAATCAAGACCATTAAAAATATCCAACCTTGCTTCATAACTTTTTATAACATGGAGAAACTTTGCATACCTCCCCCATTACTGTTCAAGGGGGAAAGCTAGAGAACTTAAGGTGTTGGTGTCAAGATTCAGGTTGATGTCAGCGTTCCAACTAACAAACTCCAAACCAATAAATTCAGAGACAAACATTTCCTCAAAGTTCATTTTTATTAGAGTTGTCATATTGGCACATCTGGGAAAATCTGAATCTGAGAGTTCCAGGTTTTCCCTTCCCAAAAGAAATTCAAATATTCATCCCCTGCACCCACCAGTCCATCATATGGCCCAATCAAAATGTCATCCCAACTGGAGACATTTCTCTAGACACATCTCTTCCAGGTGCAGGGCAACATGTCCTTGACTTTCTGAGAAAGAATGTTGTTGAGTCTAATCTTCCACTTCTCTATTAAATCCCCCCTCCCAAATTCTTAGGCAATAAATGTGGCAGCCTCGAAGCTTCCAAGTAAAATATGGCTTCCAAGGCTGATAGTTGGATTTGGAGAGGAAATCCGAGTTGAAGCCCATCTTGATCCCATTGACTTCCAAGGAATGTTATTTTGAAGAAAACAAAAAGAGAAGTGCTTGGAATGTCATCCTGAATTCCTGGAGGAAAGGCAGGATAAGTAGGACCATGCATCTTCCAAAAATCTTAATGAAACACAAACACAGCAACAGCTGGTCCTTTGGTGGCATCTATGTGACCTTGTGAAAAGGATTTTTTGCTGCTTCAAGAAATGTGTTAAACTTAAGGACCAGAACAATGAGTTCCAAGCACCTGCATTTTGTTTTCTCAATATTTACCACCTGAAATGAAGAGCAATGATGGGGCACAGTCTCTTCTTAATCTCTTTGAATTCTGATTTTATGCATGTCATCTTTGCAGAGTTTTTCATATTAGCAGTGTTAATATTGAGTTGTACATCTTGGTTTTTTTTTTTACTTTCTTATTATACCACCCAGAGTCACTTAATTATGAGATAGGAGTCTATATAAATAAATAATTTTCAGTCTCCTCTAGGCTAGATGGTGGCATATGAATTTACTAAATAAAAGAAATAAAATTAATTTTGGGAAAGAAAGCCATGGAAATGCCAAGTTTTCTGCCCCCAGCTTTTCAAACTGGCTACTGGTGTATGTTACTCCCAGTTCTCAGCAGATGGTGCTGTACAGCAATCCTCTGCTCATACTTACTTGAGACTTTGTGGAAAACATTTTCCCCCAAATCTACTGGGGCTCTTGTTTCCTTGAGTTTTTGACCAATGCCTGTTAACAGCACCAAGAAGTTAAAGTTGATCTGATAGATCAGCTTTGCTCTTTGAGAAGATTTTGACTAACAGTGAACCTGATGTTGAAATTGACGGCCAGGTTGGTGTATGTTAGGGGTGCCAAACTCAAGGCTGATAGGCCGAATCCGTTGGGTGCTTAGATCTGGCCCATGGGCCCACCCTGTAAACAGCAAAGGAGCAGCACGTGGTGCCTCTGCCAGCAAAAACAGAGCTTGGGAAGGAGGGCCTTGTACAGCCTTTCTGAGCACCGTTGGCAGAGGATTGCAGGCAGCCGTCACAGCTGAAAATGGAGGATGGGAGCCTTTTTTCACTGGCAGAGGGTTGCAGGAAGCTGTTTTCACTGGCAGAGCACTTGGGCTGCCACAGGTGCCTCCGACATGAGTGACATCGAGCTGGCCACGCCCACCCTGGCCCCCTGAGGTCAAACACAACCCTGATGCAGCCCTCGATGAAATCAAGTTTGACACCCCTGGTGTAGGTGGTTAAGGCATAGAAACCAGAAGACCATGACTTCTAATCCCATCTTCGTCACAGAGCCAGCTGCAGGACCTTGGGCCAGTCACTTTCTCCCAGATTTTGCCAAGAAAACTGCAAGAACTTGTTCAGGCAGTTATTATTATTATTACTCTCTACAATTCTATGTTCTAAGTTCTCTATTCTATTATTCTATGTTCTAGTTGCCAGGAGTCAAGACTGACCTGAAAGTACCAAACAAATAATACAACAGCATTACAAATGAGCAAATGGGCGAAAATGCTGTGTTTCCTGTTCCAAAGTCTGCAAAACTGAACTACAGTAAATCAAGGACGTTACGGTAAGTCACATGGACATAAAGAATCTTGTCTACAATCCAACAAATCTTAGTATTACCTAACAGAAGCTAAACTTAATTATGGGTTAATTTATCATTTTCATGTCTACCTGTTTGTTATTTTGGCAAAGCCCACTAGTATTGCAGATATATATTTATTGGCTGATCTTAATTACCTCTGCTTTTTCCAAGAAAAAATAAAAAAGCTTAAAAAGTCAGGTTTTTTTTTTCTATAAACACAAGCAAAATGATTTTATTACAATACAGTTGCTATACTTTGGCAAAGAAACCAACTAATTTTAAAATTAAAAGCAAGCCATATTGTTCTTCCTTTCATGTCAGTCCAGGAAGACAAAGTACACAAGTGTGACAGTGTTTAATATTCAATAGAAACAGTTAACAATACTTGCCTCAGGACCAATAATAATAAAAAATAAATATTATTTGCCTCAGGACAAATAATATTTTGATGAACAGAGTGAAAATCCCACCACGTTACGGAAACCGGATTCCCAAAAATAAATGCATGCATATATCCATGTATCTAATTTGCTGAATAACAGAACTTTATTGAAGCTCATAAGGAACCCATCAAAGATCCTTAAATTTTTCTAAACGACAGAGATTTGCCAATTAAAGAGAAAATTACAAAGTCTGATGGGGCTCATTTTGACTGTACTTAGTCACAAGCTGGTGCACAGGTAGGTATGAGAAGAATTTCACACTACATTGTGAATTTAAGATTGAGAAAAAGGATTACCTATCAGGCACAAAAAATCAGGTCTGCATATGAAGGTCTAATTAAACTGATTTATTGCTATGCAGGCTTATGCACAGGAAACTTCTCAACTAACCACACTTGTTTGGCGAGAGATAAGGTTCAATAGAATTTAAGGGGAGTTACACTTAGTTTGCTTGTGGCCAGGGCTGGGATTCAAATTTTTTAACAACCGGTTCTGTGGCTGTGGCTTAGTTGGTGGCCGTGGCTTGGTGGTCATGTGACTGGCTGGGCATGGCCAACTCAACATCACTCACATCGAAGGGCACTTCTCCTCTCCTGGCCTCTCATGACAGTGAGGATACTGCAATGGTCATAAGTGTGAAAAATGGTCATAAGTCACTTTTTCAGTGCGATTGTAACTTTGAATGGTCACTAAAAGAACTGTTGTAAGTCAAGGATTACCTGTACAAAAATACAAAAAGCTTCTTTGCTTGCAAAAAGCTGCCCTAGATACCAATCATTAGATTAAAAAGACCTGCAAGCTGGAGTTACAAATCAGGCAGGATGCCAGAGCACCTTGAAGAATTAAAATAGTTAAAATGCAATGATAACTATCAGAAGCCAACTCTTGCTCATAAAGTGAAACCCTTTAGCAGAAAGGTCATTTAAGCCCTCCAGAAAGAGCACACCCAGGAGAGACAATCCTTAGATCCATTTGTACCACTTAAAGACACCAGCTGGTCTCACTCACCTCGCAAGTTATCCTAAGGAAATCATCCAGATTTAAGGAAAGGTCACATGCCCCCCAGAAAGGCAGTAAAAAAATCAGTGCCAAACTTGCATCCTGCCTCTTGGAAGTACACCCCAAAAGGACAGTGCCAGATATCGCAAAAGCAGTTGAGGAAAGGAAAAAAGAAACCTTGCCCTTTAAGGAATAGGCAAAGTTCTTTCCTTTTGTGGATTCAAATTTCCCGGCTGGGAGAAATGCAAAATGATTTGGTCAGCTGCTTGGAAGTCAGAATCAGTTTATTAATAGGAAGGCAGGTAAAAAAGAAATCTCACAGCATTCCTAGGATTAATCTAATCTTGTGAGAAGAGAAACCCTTTCTTATACCCTTCAGATCCTTTGATTTTGTAAGTGTGAACCCTTGAAGTCTTTGATTTGTGTGTGTGTGATGAGTTCCTGTCTCTTGAGATTGGGATCTCTTCCTGGGATCTTGGTAGGAGTAATTGTTTTATAGTAGCTGTTTGTTCACTTTGTAGCTGCTTGTTGCATTAGGTTGCAATATCCTGAGTTTCCTGTTATGCCTTTTGATTTGCTTTTCACAAGTTTTTATAGCTTGCCATCTATTTGATTTCTATGGGAAAGGATCTTAGCTAGTTTGTAGGATTTTTTCTCTGTATCTCATGCCTGTAATTTTCTCTTTCCTTTGTTGTGAAAAGTAAGCTGGCTCCAGCTATTTTAATAGCCCTACTTGACAAAGAGTGGGGGCTGATGGAGCTGACCCTGCTTGTGTTTTCACCTCTTCCTTTCTTTTTTTTTAGGGGAATTTCCTTCCCCTTCTAATGTTTTTCTAGAAGAGAGGGGAATCACAACTTCCAACACAGTGAAGGAAGACCCCCCTCCCCAGATACAAAAAGAAACTATGAGGCAGGAAAAAAATTCAAACACAACACAAATAATTAAATCACAGCAGTGGCTGTTGCTTGTTAAACCAATTACCAGAACAAATAGACACAGGAACTAGCCAGATTTCTCAACCCAGTTTCTTTTCAGGAACAGAGATTAACCTTTTTCTTTCCAAACAAAGCTGAATAGGGAAAATTATTCCATCAATAAACACAGGATTAAACATCACCAAGTACAGAATTAAATTTCACCAAAAACTAGTTTGAGACCAAAACTCAGAAAGGGTATGTAAATTTCCGATATTTGAGGGGCTGCCACAGAGAGCAAGGGGCCAAGCTATTTTCTAAAGTGCCTGTAGGCCAGACAAGGAATAATGGATGGAAACTGAACAAGGAGAGATTTAGGAATAAGGAGAAACTTTCTGACAGTGAGAACAATCAACCAATGGAACAGCTTGTGCTCGGAAGTTGTGGGAGCGCCATCACTTGAGACTTTCAAGAAGAGATTGGACTGCCATTTGTCAGAAATGGTGTAGGGTCTCCTGCTTGGGCAGGGGGTTGGGCTAGATGACCTACAAGATCCCTTCCAACTCTGATTATCTGTTAAATCTGTTTCCTCCCAACAGCAGTGTAAAAAGCTTAAAACAACCCTTCCCCTTTAAGAAAGTCAAGCTGTCAGGATTCCAAATGAAATGGGCACACAAGCAAAGTACCAGCTGTTAGTGTTTGGGGATTAACCCCTAGCAGAATATTGCAGCAGTAGTCAAGCCAGGCAGCCAAAACGAGAGTGGAAGGGCCCCAGAGTATACACACACTGAACACAAACACTGTTTGTAGTTTAAATAGTATTTAATCCAATTAGAGTTTAAAGCATTGTCATTCAGTCCAATAGTCATTCACTATATTTCCATCCAGTAAGACTCACTATTACAGTCCAAGTTAAGAGTCCTTGCAATATCTTTATCAGCCGATAAAGATATCTTCTCCTCCTCCGGTTTCACTCTCCAGAGAAACAAACGCTGGATATTCAACAAGACGCTCAAACAGTAGAACAGTAGAATTACGCAGTAAATCAGCAAACAGTAGCAAACAAGAACAGTTCAGTCACAGGCACTCACAGTCAGTAATCACAGTTAGTCACAGTAAGCTTTCCAGCTTCTAATGCTTCCTTATATTGTAACTTCTAACCGCACCCTTAATCGGCTAATTGCCTGCAGCATTTTGCTTAAAGTGATAAGCACTTAAACCATGATATCTAAGTTTTATATATTTATTCACCCAAACCATATTTGGTATCAATGTTATACCTAACATACTCCCTTTTGGGTGAAATAAATATATAATACCTTACAATCTAACCCCATATTTTTCACAACTCTCCTGGTGCTTACTGGCACCTTGGGCTTTAGTAAAATTATCAGCTAAATTGTCCTCCGACATACAGTACTCTAGCTGAATCATCTTACTTCTTACAGATTGTCTCACGTTTAGGTATCTTAGATCTGTATGCTTGCTCCTTGTTTTTACTGCAATATTTGTGGCCATTTGAATTGCTGCCTGATTATCTTCATGTATAATTATAGGATAATCTACAGTTATACCTATATCAATTAACATTTGTTTATACATTATTAATTCTGTACATAACAGAGATAAACAGGAGAATTCTGCCTCCATAGTAGACAAACTTATATGCTGTTGTCTTATTGACTTCCAGCCTATTAATGTCTTACCCAGCATTATGGCTGTTCCTGAAGTCGACTTTCTAGTGTCTCTTTCTGATGCAAAGCTAGCATCTGCATAAGCACTCAGGATTAAATCACCCTTTGGTTCTAAATACAATGAATAATTCATTGTCTTTTTAAGATATCTTAATATCCTCTTAGCTGCATTCCAGTGTCTTTCACACGGTGCAGAATTGAATCTAGCCAACTGATTCACGCAGTATGATATATCTGGTCTAGACCAATTACTAATATAACTCAAACTACCAATTAAAGATTGATAAATCACCTTATCAAACTCCGGCTTTGTTCATCAGTGTTGCTAAACTCCTGACTCATTGGAGTCTTAGCTGGCTTACAAAGCTCCATCTTGTAATCTTTTAGCAATTTGCTTATCTTATCTTCCTGAGATATCTTAAAACCTTTCCGTGTTTTCTTTATATTCAAACCGAGATACTTCTTTATCTCCCTAATTGCTTGATCTTAATTCTCTTTCCTAATGATGCTATTATTTTATTAGCTTCATCATTAGTTTCAGTAATCAATGCAATGTCATCTGTGAATAGTAATAATAATGATACTTTCCCATTTGTCTCCCTCTTAAACAGACATGGATCGGCTAAACCAGCTTTAAATCCTATATTGTTTAGTTCCTTTACAATATACTGGTTCCATTCATAGCCTGATTGTTTAAGACCATAGAGGCTTTTCTTTAACAACCAACAATCATTATTATTCTTATTTTCACTTTTAATACCAACAGGTTTTTTCATATAAATAGTATGTTTTAATGGGGCGTGCAAGTAAGCAGTTTCCACATCTAGATGGTTAACTATATAGTTTTTACTAGCTGCCCACACTAAAGCTGCCCTCAAGGTTGCTGCCTTAAGACTAGGTGCAAACACCTCATCGTAGTCATTGGCATTCTGCCTAAAACCTTGGGCTACTAACCTTGCCTTATGGATTAAATTACCATCTTTATCTGTTTTTACCTTAAAAATCCATTTGCAGCCAATGGATTTCTTACCTACAGGTAATTTGGCATTTTCATACACCTTCATATCTCTTAATGAATTCAGTTCCTTATTCATTGCTGCATACCATCTTTCTTTTTCCTTAGTAGGATACTTTTTAATTTCTTCAACAGAATTAGGAACTTGATTAATCTGGCACACTGTGTTAGCCTGGTACCTATCAGGCGGTCTAGATACACGTGTAGTTCTTCTGGGAATTACAGGGCTTACAGGAGGACTTTGTTGAACTACTACCTGTTCATCTTCCTCATCCTGTTCAGCTATTGAATCTGTTTCTTCCTTTATGGGCACTATTTCATCCTGTATTTGTCTCTTTACTTTATTTTTAAAGTTACAGGGATAACTAATGGGATTTCTATAGGATTCAATAATTACATCTTTATTGGCATCCTGTTCTAATTTCTCCCATCCTTCATTTTCTAGAAATTGGGCACTAGCACTACATAACACTTTAGATGTGCCTTTCTCCCAAAATCTATATGCCCTATGGTTTGCCTGATAACCAACGAAGAAAATCTTTAGCTCTATGTTGCCCTTTTTTTCTGAGTTGTGCAGAATATGCACCCATGCTGGTGCACCATATGTGTGCAGGTAACTTAGGTCAGGTTTCCTGCCATGCCACCTGGTAAATGGTATTTCACCTGTTGTTGTATTAACAACGTTGTTCAATATGTTATTAGCACACATTGTAGCCTCCCCCACAAAGAATCAGGTAACCCAGAATCATTTAACATTGTTCTAACCATTGCCTGTAGTGTTTGGCCTCTTCTTTCAATAAAAGCGTTATGTTCTGGCCTGTATGGAGCAGACTTTTATGCTCTATTCCAGCTACCTTAAGTCTGTTCTGGAATTTGTTATTAATAAATTCGCACCGTTATCTGTCACCAGGGTTATCAGTTGTCGCTTAGACTTTCTTTCAGCAAACCTAAGCCAATTGAAAAATGTTGATATGTTTCAGTTTTGCTTTTCATTAAATAGCAAAACCCATATCTAGAATAATGGTCCATAATGCTCAGTATATATCTAGCACCCCCATACTGGGTTTCTTTGGACCTATGATGTCTGCAAATACCACTTCTAAAGGTTCTTTTGTTTTGAAACCATTTAGCCTATTTGCAGGCAATACTTTGGTCTTATCTTCACAGCAAACATTACAACGCAAATATTTATCACAAGGTTTTAACCTTATTCCTTCAGATAACTCAACTGTACGTTTTAGCATTTTAAAATTTACATGCCCTAAACGCCTATGCAATAAATGGATACATTCATTATGAGGTTTTATATTATTAAATACAGTATGTGCCTCCCTTTCTTACTATTATCTAATACATATAATGTTCCATTTAAAGCTGCAGTTACCCTTTTGTTATCTTTTTCAATTATGCAATTATTATCTTTAAAAATAATTACATAACCTAATTTATCTAATACCCTTACTGAAAGCAAATTAAACTTTAGTTATGCGGTACATACAACATTTTTATATCCTGGTTTATGCACGGACAATGTGCAAAACCTTCACCTTTTCGCTTTCAGGTTCCAGCCATTGGCAAGTGATATATGTTGAGAACTTTTAGACATTTTTATAAATTTTGTCTTATCTCTTGTGATGCAGTGGATGCGCCACTGTCAACCACCCATATATCATTCTTCACATCAGAGTTGCTAAACATGGCTAGTTCAAATGCTTTCTTTGGCTTTTTTATATTCTGGCTTTTTCTCTTTTGCAGAATCTTGCAAATGTCTCTGCCTCCACAATTAAAACACTTTTTAATTGTGTATGCCGTCAAGATAAATTCTCTTCTTCCGGTGCTTTACTTTGCTAATCTGGTTTCTTTCAAGCTTTGAAGATAATTTCTCTTCTTTCTTATCTTCTCTCAGCTCGTCACGCCACGCCTTCTTCTGGCTTCTTCTAGTAGCCTGCCTGTAATCTCGGTTAATGAGAGGCTTTCTTTTGGCAATACCTCTAACGAAGTCACATAGTCATCATAGCTTTGATCTAATGAAGATAATATTATGTAGACTTGTTGCAGTTCATTAAATATAAGCTCTTTTTTCTTGCAAATCTTGAAAAATGCTCTTCATACAGTTTAAATGAACTAACATATCTCCATTCCTCTGAAGATGCGTTCGAAAAAGCTTCCGTGTAAGATTTATATGTGCTCCTACACTGTCCCGAACATAAATCTTCCTGAGGTTCTCCCAGCAGTTTGCAGCATTTTCTTCTCCACGAATATGGACAAGCTGCTGATCACAGAGAGTCAGTCCTATGATGCATAAAGCCTGCTCATTCTTCAGTTTAAAGTCTTGTAACTTTTCTTTATCATCATCATTAGCAGGATCCCAGCTACTCACATCTGGTGGGTTTGCTACAATGTCCCACAAACCTTCTCTCATGAGAAGTAAACTACATTTCATTGACCATGAAACATAGTTTGTTCCATCCAGCCTGGATATCATGGACAGTTGTGACAAATTTACTTGTGCCATTACTCTTCAGATATTTTGACTATTTTAAACTAATTAAAACAGTTTGTTTTTACAGTAATGTGCAACTCACACCAACTCTCTCTGCTATATCCTGGTTAGTTAGACTATGCTGCTGGGCCCATAACCAATGTTAGTGTTTGGGGATTAACCCCAGCAGAATATTGCAGCAGTAGTCAAGCCAGGCAGCCAAAACGAGAGTGGAAGGGCCCCAGAGTATACACACACTGAACACAAACACTGTTTGTAGTTTAAATAGTATTTAATCCAATTAGAGTTTAAAGCATTGTCATTCAGTCCAATAGTCATTCACTATATTTCCATCCAGTAAGACTCACTATTACAGTCCAAGTTAAGAGTCTCTTGCAATATCTTTATCAGCCGATAAAGATATCTTCTCCTCCTCCGGTTTCACTCTCCAGAGAAACAAACGCTGGATATTCAACAAGACGTTCAAACAGTAGAACAGTAGAATTACGCAGTAAATCAGCAAACAGTAGCAAACAAGAACAGTTCAGTCACAGGCACTCACAGTCAGTAATCACAGTTAGTCACAGTAAGCTTTCCAGCTTCTAATGCTTCCTTATATTGTAACTCTCTAACCGCACCCTTAATCGGCTAATTGCCTGCAGCATTTTGCTTAAAGTGATAAGCACTTAAACCATGATATCTAAGTTTTATATATTTATTCACCCAAACCATATTTGGTATCAATGTTATACCTAACACCAGCAAAGGAGAAAAAAAAACTCCAGAGAAGCTCTGGAGACAGGAAGTCTAGTCCTGCCAAGAATGTAATAAGGGTTAATGGAGAGGCAGTTTCTGTAAGCAACACCAGAATTTCCTTCCTGCTTTCCTTACAGGATTAGGCCAGTAAAGTGGAAAAAAACAAAAGGAGATTTCTTCTAACAACCAGTTCTCCGAACTGCTTAGAATACTAACAACCATTTCTAGCGAATAGGTACAAACCAGTAGAATCCCACCCTGCTTGTGACTACATAAGGATTTTAGGCTGATTCCTCTTTTAATGCTGTCCCCAGGTTCTGCCACTTCTTCTCCTACATCACCAACATTTAAATATTCCCTTCTATAACCAGAAGAAGCATTTGTTGACTCCACTTCCATAATGAAAATGCCCTGGATACAGAACACCTTAGTTGAATGCAGTTCCATTCTGTGTTAAGGATGTTTCACCTGTCAAAAGATCCAGTGATGCTCCTGTCAAATTATTGTTACCAGAATTACATGTCACCCTTGAGGACATTACAGTTGATAGGGAGTCAATGACCCTAGGCATGTGCACATGGGAACCTACATTGCAACGCCATCCTGCTCTTGCAGTTCCTGTAACATTAAATTAAGGGGGGTGTCAATCAAAGCAGTATCTGTGGGAGGGTTTCTGAATGGTAAGACACGTAGAAATGAAACACTCTAAAAGCATATTGGAAAAGGTGAAGAGTTGTAGAAGGAACTATTTGTGTACTTGCCAAGCATTAATCAACCTTTGGAATCTGAGCTTTCAAGGGTCCATCAAATCAAAACTTGATTTTGAAGAGATGGAGAAATAAGTTGTGAGGAAGGGACTTTCTGGTGAACGTTGCCCAGAACAGTAGGGCATTATCTGCTTCAGAAAAGCAGGAAGTCTTGGCTACACTTCTACAAGTTGTCCCAGAGTTATGACCATAATGAAGCCTGCCCATTATGGTCATTAGTCCTAATGGTCATAAAATGGGTCAGTCATGTGAAGGCTGCCATTATTAAGTAAATCCATATTTTACTATGGTGTGATTTTGTTGCAAACTAGAAGTAAGTGCAAAGACCATGTAAAATATGGTCACATGATTGCAAATGGTTGTAAATGTGGCCATGTTGCCAAACATCCGAAGTGTGATCATATGATTGTAATGTGTGTGAGTGTGTGTGAGAGAGAGAGAGAAAGAAAGAGAGAGAGAGAGTATTGGGCTCCGGGTGTATTTTTGCTTGTGTGCTGGCCAATGGCTTTGGCATGACTCAACAGAGCTGAGGATGGATTCTGCAACAACTGCGGGGCTGCAGGATGGATTCTGAAGCAACTGCGGGGCTGGAAATGGTTCTTTTCATGTATTGATATGGTGCATATTGTTAGAGGGGGTTGGGGCACATATAGGTGGTAATTAAACCTTAGGTTAAAACATGGTGAAGGTGGCACCAGGTGGGGATCACTTAGTGAGGGTTGGAATAGGGTAGGGATGTAGACATGTTATAAGGTTAATAGCATTTAGGGATAATGGGTTAGGCGTGGCCAGAACCAGAACTGCGTATCGGCCTAGGTGTGGTGGGGTGTGTCTCATGATAATGTTAACAAAAAGGAAAGGGAGCAAACTTAAACCCAACTCTAACCTTGCCTGGCTTTTAGCCTTCCTTGTCAGAGAAGAGTATTTGTTTATTTTGCTGAGCTAATGAATATACCACCATTGCACTACAAAGGAGGTGGAGTTTGTATTCATTTCAAGACAAAACTTCAATACTCAAGGAGGGAGAGGGAGAGAGAGAGAGAGAGAGATCATCATACCTTTGGCTCCAAATTCGAATCTCCCCTTTTCAGGTAGCTCATAAGTTTGAATGGTCATTAAATGACTGGTCGTAAATTGAGGACAAGCTGTATGCATGATGCATTTTCAATCCCTATGCATCAGTTCATTGAATATGATTCTGACTCCTCCAAAGGTTGCTCCCCACACGTCAAAAACAATAAACCTAACAGCATTCTCTTTGCTAGAAAGACTTGATATGTGAGCAGTGGGTGGGGGCTGTCACACTGATGAATGGTGTCATTTAAGGTAGAGGTGGAACTGCAGGTTTGTGATGGAGGTCTGATTTTTTTAAAAATAAAATTGTATTTTATTCTGAATACAGAATAAAAACTAAGTAAAGATGATAGAACTTGCAGAGATGGCCAAATCGATTGCTTTGAGTCGAGATAGGACATCATCCAGGTTTAAGGATGATTGGAAATCTCTTGCTGACTTTTTGCAAGAAACATAGAAGCCAGTTCTGATGAGGCCTTTATACACAACATGCAGAGGTTGTATTCAGCACGTTCTGACCAGTTCTGGAGAAGCGATAGCAGAAATTTTGAGTAGTTCAGAGAACCAGCAAATCCCACCTCTGACTGGCCCCGCCCCCATCTATTCTCTGTCTCCCAAGTTCCAGCTGGTTGGCTGGGTCTTCTTTGGTTGCCCTGCAGAGGAGAACAGAGCTGGGAAGCAGGTTAGTGGGGTGGGAAGGGAAGGGAAGGGAGATTTTGCAGTATCCTTCCCCCTGCCATGCCCATCAAGCCACACCCACTAAGCCACACCACGTCCACCAACCCATACCCACAGAACTGGTAATAAAAATTATGAATCCCACCACTGCCTGGAGGGGGGAGGGAATGGGGATTTTGCAGTATCCTTCCCCTGCCATGCCCACCAAGCCACACCCACAGAACCAGTAGTAAAAAAAATTGAATCCCACCACTGACAACATGGTATGATTCTTGCTTTCTTTGTGAGCCTAAATTTTAACTCTCAAACTTTGTTATTGCACAGAAACAGTACATAGGGTTGCACAAACTCTAAAGAAGACATTTATTTTTAAAATTATCATGGGTGTACTGTCCTGATGTCCTGGGTGTGATATCACACCTTCTTTGAAATTTTCTTCTGATTATGCAGTGCCTGAAATGGGCTATTAGACAGTCCCTCAGCAAGATAGAGCAAATAGCAATTTAATATTTGGAAATCACATCCAGGAGCTAGTCATAGACCAAGGGTCTTCAAACTCAGCAAGTTTAAGACTTGTGGACTTCAACTCCCAGAATTCCTGAGCTAACATGACTGGAGAAGGAATTCTGGGAGTTGAAGTCCACAAATCTTAAAACTGTCAAGTTTGAAGACCCCTGTATAGATGATGCTGAGAAGGAAGGAAGGAAGGTACTTCTTTAGTAAAAATCCTAGGAAGGGATAGACATGACAGTTCAAGGACAGATCTTTGGACAACCAAATGAAAAATCTACTTGGGTTATTGGGAGGGATCGTGAAGGAACACTAACTTGGAATAGAATAGATCTGGAAGGGACCTTGGAGGTCTTCTAGTCAAGCCTTTATACCATTTCAGACAAGTTACTGTCCAGTCTCTTCTTAAAAACCTCCAGTGACGAAGCATCTACAGCTTCTGAAGGCAAGTGATTCCACTGGTTAATTGTTGTTAATTCACTGTTAGGAAGTTTGTCCTTAATCCCAGGTTGCTTCTCTACTTGATTATTTATTTATTTATTTATAATTTGTCAAACAAAAAATGAAACTACGAACAACATAAAAATAAAATGACAGAAGTGATAGACGATTAGTTTCCCTCCATTGTTTCTTGACCTGCCTTCTGGTGCTTTGGAAAATAAATTGACCCCCCTCCTCTTTGTGACAGCCCCTCAAACACTGGAATACTGCTATCATGTCCCTCCCTCCAGTCCTTCTTTTTTCTCTAGACTAGCCAAACCCAGATGCAAAAATGTTTTAGTCTTCAGGTCTTTAATTATTTAACTTTAACTTCTTCCATCAGTTATGAACAAGCTTCTGGCATTCATATCACCTGCAGGAAAGCGAGTAAATCACATGTGAATAATCTGACTTGTATAATTTGAGCTTTGACATCATGACCCTTTGATGGAAATGGGGCATCTAATGGATATGATAATTTTGGCATTCTCTCCTCCCTCCCACCTACATGACAACAATCATAGCTTTCTAGCATCACTCTTCATATGGGGGATTTTTCATTGTACACACAAATGAGCATTATGACAGATTATGAAAGATAAACTCTATGGTTTTCCTAAATCAATCTACCATGTTCAACAGGTCAAACCAGAACCATCAAGGAAGGCCGGCTTCATACATCGCGTGGTAATATATTTGGTTGCTTTTGCGTTGCATTTGTTTTTTGCTTAAACATCTAAATGGGCTTATTAGTGAGCTGTGATTAATAAACAGCAAATCCGCTGATTTTTGAAGAGAGCTGATGAGTCTCTTTAAAACCCTTTGAGGATGGCTGAGATTTGATAAGACATGTTCAGCACTGTGGAGAGCTCCCTTTACAAAAACAGACTGGCAAATCTGTACATTT
Organism: Notechis scutatus; assembly: GCF_049901735.1. Taxonomy (NCBI): domain Eukaryota; kingdom Metazoa; phylum Chordata; class Lepidosauria; order Squamata; family Elapidae; genus Notechis; species Notechis scutatus. The sequence continues at coordinate 14,546,611 of NC_142009.1, read as the reverse complement.
CTGAAATATGAGATAGAGAGAGGGAGGCAGGGAGAGATGGATGGAAACAGAGTTGGAATTATATATCCTACCATGCTATTAGGAGAGATTTGTCAATTAAACAACTGCTAACCTGGTATGTGCGTTAGGAGTCAACTTTTATTTGGCAGTATCCAGTTTTAAAATATGGATAAATCTGTCAGCCCATACTGAGCCTTTGTCTTGAATAGGATTAAAGAAAAAATAATAAAAAGGGAACGAGCTATGCAAGGTAATAACAAGCACTGATCTGAAAAAAATCCAAGTTCTTGTTAAAAAGGCGAGTCAGAATACAAGCAATGATGAAGCAGGAATCAGAACGAACTGCTTAATCATGTGTATGAGAAATCAAGCCAGTCTTGTATTTTACTGTGAGCGGAAAGTATTTTTTAATAGGAGAGTATGGACTATTAAACTCAATTATCCTGATGGGTCTTGTGTCATGAGGTGTAAAACTTGTCCAGCCTGGATAATTGGCAAGAGATCAAGTCACAGTTTCCATGTCAGGCATTGGAAATTGACTGCAGAATCTTTGATCAGGGAACTAGCTTTCTTTGTCTCCTTTTTAGGGAGTTACTTTACACGTTATAAAGCTAACGTAAAAACAAAAAGAAGGAAGAAGGAGAAAATAAAGTGGTCATATACAAATTTCAAGAAAAACCAGAAGGGAAGTGATAATGAGCTAGTGAAACAGTACAGCCCATAAAGAGTTAATAATTAAGCACAAGAGAACCAGGATATGAAAAGGTTTGTGTTCGGACTAGCCTGTAAAGGTCCAGATTGAATTTCTCACTTAACCATAAGCATAAAGTACTTACTGCATGATTTCATACATTTATACACAGATAACAAATTAACAGAGTTGGAAGGGACCTTATAGGTCATCTAATCCACCACCCCCACCCAAGCAGGAGACCCTACACCATTTCTGACAAATGGCAGTCCAGCATCTTCTTGAAAGCTTCCAGTGATGAAGCTCCTACAATGTCTGAAGGCAACTTCTATTCCATTGGTTGATTGTTCTCACTGTCAGAAATTTTCTCCTTATTTACAGGCTGAATCTCTCCTTGTTCAGTTTCCATCCATTATTCCTTGTCCAGCCTTCAGGTGCTTTGGAAAATAGCTTGAACCCCTCCTTTCTGTTTTTTATTATCTTTTCTAAAATCTTCCCAGGTTAGGCTGACTGGTCTGTAGTTTCCTGGGTCTGTTTTTCCCCCCTTTTTTGAAGATGGGAACCACATGATCTCTTTTCTGATCCTCTGGTAGTTCCCCGGTGCTCCAGGATTTTTGAAAGATGTGGCACAGTAGTTCTGAGATGACATCTGCCAGCTCCTTTAGAATTCTGGGATGTAATCTGTCAGGTCCCAGTGATTTGTATTCATCAAGATCAGGCAGGTGCTCTCTTATCATTTTTTTTTGTGCTTATTTTAATTTTTATTCAGTCTTGTTCAGTTTGAGGTTGTACAATGTGCAAATGTACCCATTCCATTTTATAAATGAATGGTTCATGTTATGGTGCATTGTGTGTGAACCAGATCACATGACTTGTTTAGCACATTGGGAATTCTTTATTTCACCTTTCAGTGTAAGGCTATGTCAAGTTTATGAACCTGTCTATGGCGATTCTCAGTCATCCAAGTGATGGTTGTTCCCATCCAGTCAGAGCTGAAGAAACTTCTTGGATGAGAAGTGAAACATCTTCAAAGAAAAACAAGAAAGTCCAGTTGCCTCCTGAAAAAAGCAACTTCGGGATGCTTCTGAATCATAATCCTTCACTTAAACTTTAGAGTCATGGTGACTCAGTGGCTTAAAGATGCTGGAGAAGGTCTGTGAGCTCCCATTACCTGCCTTGGCTTCTGCAGTTCAAAACCATGCTATATGCAATCAGATAAACGTGTATCACTTTGGTGGGAAAAGTAACAGTGTTTGGTGCAGAAGTATAAAACCAATGGGTGTTGGATCTGCCCAGTGGAGGGATTCAAATAATTTAACAACTGATTCACAGTGGCCAACCTGACCCTGGGTGAACCAATTGTTAAATTACTACACACACACCTGGCTATCAAAGTGGATCCTGGGCGCTGTGCTGTGTTGCAATGGAGTAGCGGGAAATGGAGTGGCCATCACAAGGGAAGGAGGAGGAGCAGGGAGAAAAAAGAGGGAAAAAGGCCTTCTCCTTCCCTTGTGCCGGCTGCTCCATTGCCCGTTTCTCCATTGCAGCACAGCACAGCGCCCAGGGTCCACTTTGATAGTGGGTGTAGATAAGTTAACAACCAGTTCCCTTGAACTGGTGCGAACCAGCTGAATCCCACCACTGGACCTGCCCAATGTAATGCCTGAATATGAGGCAACATCAGTGGAGGGAAAAAGGCCCAGATGCTGCTGCAGAACGCCGTTAGCCATTCTGCGTGCAGAATTAGTTTGTCCCCACTGGTGCACTTCTGGATAGTGTGCAAGCATGAACCGAATGAACTAGCAGGCTTAGGCAGCTGAACAAGTACTCTATATTAACAGTGTAGTCTCCTGGCAAATGCACCATTGCCATACACTAAATAAACAAATTTAAGCTTTATAATGTATTTCCTGTGCTATATATTAATACAAGCCTTGGATGTATTGTTTTAATGCCTTTTTAATTTTTGCTAAAATAGATTTGGGATTTTCTAAGTATCTTCCACCAAATATCTGGGTATAGAACCATGCAAGGGATGAACTGAAGAAGCTTCTTGGATGAGAAGCAAAACATCTTCAAGAGCATACAGGGGATTCTGCCAATTTTTTTTTTTTCTAGAAGAAGATATTCTTCAACAACAATTTCTCAAAGGAATCTCATTCATAATGAAAGTAATATCATGGAGATCGCAAGAGTAATTTCCTTTCATGTTCTCTCTTGATATTTTATTGCAACTATGGGAATTTATGGTATACCTTGGCCTTTCCTCCCAAATCCTTGTCAATCTCATTTCTAAATAAGTGCAACAACTCTTTTGAAATTTTCTTCTTTGAAATAACTGCAAAACAAATTAACTTTCATCACATTGAATGAGAACTGGCAGAAAAGTAGCAGAAGGGATTTCTCTGGCAAAACTTAATGTTTTTAAATAAATATGGAGCCCACTTGAGTTATTGAGTAGATTAAAGATGCCCACATGTCGAGCTCTGCTTACAAGCATGTTATTTTCATGGTAACAATATGGAATTTGGAAATCCTTATTCTGGGAAGTTCCTCTTTAAGTTCCCAATCTAGTGAATAGTTCTAGTTTCCTAGAGCAGTGGCCCCCTGCCTTTTTTGTACCACGGCCCAGTACAAAATGTACAAAATGATCCAAGGACCGGTACCGACATCAGCACGCACGACCAAGGCAAGGCGAGCCGAGCGACCGGCCAACCAGCTGTCCCCCGCTTCTCCCCGCCACCTTCAACTCCTCCTTTGTACCTTCTCGCGGTCGATGGGCTTTTCGGGCTCTTTCTTAATCTCCTCCTGAGTAACGCGAGACTCCACCGCCATCGGGACGGCTCTTCGTTCGAAGCCGCCCCCCCTTCGACGAAACTAAGGCACGAGGATTCCTTCAGCACCCAAACGCCGCTTTCCAACCGACGACCGACAAGCTCACCCGGAAGCACTTTCTCAAGCGCCGTCCGAAACAAGATGGCGGCGCCCAAGCAAAATAGGCGGCCCAGTACAAAATGATCCATGGACCGGTCCCAGTCCGGGGCCCGGTGGTTGGGGACCACTGTCCTAGAGGACTTCAGTATCAACCTGCTGTGTTATTTATGCTTAGACAGGGTTAGCCACCTGTAGATAAAAAGCATAATAAAATCACCAACACCATTTAATCCTTTTTACCTTCCTATAATAATATTACAAATCAACTATCAACTCCTCCTCTCCTCCCTCCTCCTCCTCCTCCTCCTCCTCCTCCTCCTCCTCCTCCTCCTCCTCCTCCTCCTCCTCCTCCTCCTCCTCCTCCTCCTCCTCCTCAGCTTTCTGACAGTGAGAACAATCAACCAATGGAACAGAAGTTGCCTTCAGAAGTTCTGGGAGCATCATCACTTGAGACTTTCAAGAAGAGATTGGATTGCCATTTGTCAGAAACGGTGTAGGGTCTCCTGCTTGGGCGGAGGGGGCTGGACTAGATGATCTACAAGGTCCCTTCCAACTCTATCTGTTAAATCTGTTGAACCTCCTCCTTTCCCCCTCCTCCTCCCCTCCCCCCCTCCTCCTCCTCCTTCTGGGCTGTTCATGACACCATTCAACCCAGTTCCAAAATACTGAAGCAATAAAGATGCACACAGTGGAATGGACCCTACCCCCCTCATTCTCCATGACTGATTTTTATTTAAAAAACAGAATGCTCCTGAGTAGTCCTGAAATATTTATAAACAGAATTTCATGCATCCATGCCAAGATATCCCATCCTGCACAGATGTGTGTGTGCACGTTTACATCTGCCTGTGTGAATGTGCATGTGTGCATATGTGAAGATACACAGAATGTGTGAATGAATAAAATAACATGGAAATACAAGCTCAAAACACCCACTGAAGAAGAACTTTTTGGCAATGAAACTAAAAAAGAAATCAAAGTTTTCTGAGCTAAGCAAAGGCAATTTATTCGCCCCAGATGGCCACATCAAAAATTCATGAATGATATGGGAAGGCTATTGCTAGCAGAGTTGAACATTTTAGTTTTGATGCAATCAACTGCTCCCTTGTGATTGAATTGACTTGTCTATGCTTGGAAAAGGAGCAGAATCAGGCCTGTTGAATGCTTGGATGATCCTCCTTGCTGTAGGCTAAATTGGGAAGTCAGAAACATCCCAGATAAAACCATTACAAACCACCGTACTTTTGCCAAGAAAAACAGCAGAAATGGATCCATGAAGTTACTGACGGGAATGAATGACTTGAAGGAGCATTTTTATTATTCTGCTGTGGTTGTTGTGTCTTTGAGCCAGTCCTTTAAGTGGGTCACTGAAACACTTGGAGGTTTATCTGTATCCTCAGGGTCAAAGGTTGCAAGTGACCAGCTGTCTGCAAGGAATATAAATCCTTCCATTCCCCACCATCCTGTCAGAGCTGAAGAAGCTTCTCGGATGAGAAGTGAAACATCTTTGAAAGAAAAAAAACAAGGAAGTCCAGTTGCCTTTTGAAAAAGCACCCCTGGGACAACCATGACCTGGATAACTGAGAATCTCTACAGACTATTGTCACTTTGAACTGTCTGAGGAGGGGGTTGGACTAGAAGACCACCAAGGTCCCTTCCAACTCTGTTATTCTGCTGAGATCACACTGTAGAGGTAGGAACCTCATTCTGTAGGTCTTGAATTGGTGGAGAAAAGGATCTCGAATTGGTGGAGAAAAGGATCACCCTTCATTGTGAGTGGTTTATTTGTGTCAATCTATCTATTTGTTTGGAGTGATGGGAACGAGGTACACCCAGGCATCAATGGATCATTTCTCATCTAGCACTGGAATTATTAGGGAGGAGAAACATTAGCTGCTGGAAACAAAAGAACCAGGGTCATTTTGCATACAGATTTTATAGCACAGTTATTGATGTCTTATGAGTTATTCATAAGATGCACAGTTTCCACCTATATTCCTGGTACAGCCATGCACTTGAAGATTCATCATTATGCTTATATTCCTCCACTGTTTATAAGAGACAGAAAATAATTCTCCTCCTCCTTGGTATTTTTAGACCAACTGTTACTCTTGACTTCTTCTGCCAGACAAAGGAAAAGAAAATTCACAGACTAAAAAATGAATTAGCCTCCAGCCTATGCCCCTGCTTTCCCTCCAACCAGGAAATCTCAAAGCTGGACTTTTTAGCTGATGTGGATAGTAGATTAAAAAAAATCATAAATTATATGGAGTTGCTTTGTTCATATCTCATACCAATCCTGATTTATTTAACCATGGTTTGTTTATAAGACACAATTGGCTAGGTCCATCCAATGTGCTAAATTATAAATCCTGCTTTGCAAAACTGGAACGCTTGAGTCACTCAATAAGTGAAGATCAATTCCACCTGATAACATTTGGTGCAGTCCTCAAATCCTGTCAATTTGGTGAGGTTTTCAGTAGAAGACATTGCCCTCAAATGATACCAATATCAATTCTCATCTGCCCAAACGATTGTGAACGATTGGTAAAGGTCTCTGGGATCTGTCATACAAAACACTTGGAGGGGTTTTACAGTAATCATGCCTGGATTATAAATTAGGCTCCCTTTCATGATGATGATGATATCCTCAATTTTTCTTAAGAAAAAGCAAGTCTATATAAGAAGTTCAGACAACTGAACTGGGTGGATTTCTGGACTCTGTATGAACAAATCCTCATTATTTTTGACTTGTAGTGCTGCCAATAATCTTTATGGCATGGATCAGGTTATCCAAGGAACTGTGTCGCCCAGTGGTGGGATTGAATTTTTTTTACTATTGGTTCTGTGGGCGTGGCTTGGTGGGTATGGCATGGCTTGGTGGGTGTGGCAGGGGAAGGTTGCTGCAAAATCCCCATTCCCTCTCCAGCCCACTAACCTGCTTTCCAGCTCCGTTCTCCTGTGCAGGGCAACAAAAGAAGACCCAGCGGATCAGCTGGGACTCGGGAGGCAGAGAATAGATGGGGGTGGGGCCAGCCAGAGGTGGTATTTGCCAGTTCTCTGAACTACTCAAATTTCCACTACCGGTTCTCCAGAACTGGTCCGAACCTGCTGTATACCACCTCTGGTGTCACCCCAATGGCCCACACCATTTAGTTCTGCAGAAGGAGCATGCTGCAAATCCCATTTGTCAAGGAGTTTTAGCTGGTGGGGTCTAGGAGAAGGACCTTTTCTGCCGCGGCCACCAGTCTTGGGAACATCTTGCCACTGAAAGTGTGTTTACCACTTCTCTTTTGGTCTTCCAAGAAGGGCATTAAATCTTGACTCAGCTGATTGTCTTGTGGCCCTGATGTGGGTGCTCTATGCTGGTTGATAATAAGATCTCACAACTATAGCTTTGGTTTTCTAGTTTTTTTCCCTTAAGTCCTGCTAATTTTAATGTTTTTATATTTATGATTTTATTGTAAGCCTCCCAAAATCACTTTAGGTAGTGGGTGTCATATAATTTTAATAAATAAGGAAATCTCTATGATCTTATCCATCTACTATATTTGTTATCATTAATTTTAGCCCATTATTTGTTTGTAACAATAGTGCATGAATTTCTGCTTCTTGAATAACATCTCAAGGGAGCAGCCAATCTTTATTTGATCCAGAATTGATTGAGTAGCTCCTCTTATGATCTATGATAGGGCCCATTTCCAAATTCATAATTCACCTACTTTTTCTTTTTGTTGTTCTCAGTACATTGCCACTGGGAATACATTGATTTAACATGGTTTAACTATATTGAATTTTGCTGTCATTAAAATACCCTCAGCTTTCATGATCTTTTCTAAATTTGTTTTTCATCTTCCTCCTTAGGAGTTAATCATCTCATCTCAAGCACAGGTTCCATCTTTATCTGTAGCTGAGCCCAAGAAAAATCAATCTATCTGCCATGTTCACTTTTCTACCAATTTAATGAGAATGCTGATTGACATTATCTTTCCCATTTTCCAATTAGCCCGGATTTTCAATTTTCATTTTTTTTTACTTTCAATTTCCAATTATAAACTTGCTTTCATTTGAGTTAATAAAATGATCTCATCTGCATGTTTCAAATCATTAATGTTTCAATTTTTGATTTCAATGCCATCTCTTTCAGCCCTGTTGTAACATAACAACATAACACAAGCTATTTTAAGTATAATATTCAGTGAAAATACGTTAAACATCTTTCAGAAACATAAACATGCTTGTTTTACCCTCTTTTCTATTGTTAAAAACATTGCTTCTCCAAAGTCCATTCTTATGGTTCCTTCTCTGTTATTGCAGACTCCTCAGAAGAATAATCAGTTGTTTTTGTTTGCTTTTTTGTCATTTTGTGGAGTAATCTACCAAACCTTGCTGTTACTGAAACATAAACTAAAATTAATTCTTGTATTTTCTCTCTTGCTCTTCCCATTTTTTCATTATATGTTTCTTCTCAAGCTGACATCCTTCTGCCTTTCATGAAACCTGGCTGTTTATTTTGTGTTTCATTCTAGGAACTTAAGCAAAATTTTCCTTTCTTGAAGAATCAGTGCAATGGTTGGTGATTTGAGCATACTTTTATATCTCCTTCATCAGTAGAAAGATATTAATTGGTTAACAGGTCCTCTGTTGTAGTTCTGGCTTTTACATGCAACATTACTTGAGTTTTCAGAACCAACATCCCTGGACAGCGACATAAGCTTACTTTTGGATAGTCTGCCACTTACAACCACAATTGAGAGCAAAATTTCCATTGCTAAACAAGACAGTTGCTAAGTGAATTTTGTCTTCATTTTACAACCTTTTTCCCCAGTTGTTAAGTGAATCACTGCAGTTGTTAAGTAAATTGTGTGCTCGTTAAGTGAATCAGGCTTTCCCCATTGACTTTGCTTGTCATAAGCTGACTGGGAAGGTTACAAATGGTGATCACATGACCCTGGGACAATGTGACCATCATAAACACATGCCTGTTGCCAGCTGTCTGATTTTTGATCATGTGACCATGGGGATGCTGCAACAATCATGGGAAAACTGGTCATAAGTCACTCTTTTCGGTACCATTGTAGCTTCCAACTAAACAGTAAGTCAATGACTACTTGTATAGACTTTGATAATATTAATTTATTAATTTCAAACATTTATATAGCAGCCCATCTTATATTAAACTCTGAGTGCTTCCCAATTAGAATAGCATCAATAATAAAACAAAAAAATACACATATCTATTAAAGTCAGTAACTTTCCAGACTCAATGTCAGCTCTACTAACATTTCTTTCATTCTTCTCTTTCAAACTTCCTTGTTGAGATATACATGGAGGACACCCTCCCCCTTGCAATCTAGCCAACCAGCCTGGGGTAGATAGCGGTAGCTGAGGCTGGGGGTAACATGCATAGATGGTGTAGTTTCTCAAATGGAGCCCTTTGCTATCAGCATCCATCCAACATTCCTTTCTCCCAACTCTTTCAGTCTTTTGTTCATCTTGACATGGTTTGCTGTCTAACAGTTCTTATCTTTAGTAGATCATTCTAGATCTTGTTTAATTTTGATGTGATCTGCTCCATGGCAGTCCTTATTTCTGACAACCGATAACCCATCCCAGTGTGGTTTCTTCATTGCTTTTACTCTCCTCTAGTCTCTTGCATTTTTTTTTTCTTGGATTCAAATTCCATCAATCTATTTCTCTCAGTATTTCATCTGTTATAAATGTACTGATTTCTTCCAATTGCTTATTCCATATTGAGCCCTGGTGGCACAGTGGTTAGAATGCAGTATTGCAGGCTGACTCTGCTCACTGCCAGGAATTTGATCATGACCTGCTCAAGCTTGACGCAGCTTTCCATCCTTCAGAGTCAGTAAATGAGGACCCAGATTGTTAGGGGCAAGATATTGACTCTATAAACTGCTTAGAGAGTTCTGTAAAGCACTATGAAATGGTAAATAAGTCTATACTTGCTGTCATAGAGCTATTAGCACTTCACCTGCCTCTTTAAGAAGCTGAATGGGTATTATGCCTGTACCTGGCACTTTCCTCTTTCCTAGCTGGTCTAGTTGTATAGTATATGGCTACAATATTTTTTTTCATACTATGCTATTTGTAAAGAGGTTCAGGATAAATTTCATCTTCCTTTGTCTCTATCAGATCGCTTCCATTATCAGTCTTGTGTATTCTTATCTTAATTACGTTTTTTCCCTGTGATTTTACTGATCTTAAAATGATTTCTCATTTTCCCATCCTTGCTATACTGCTCCGTTTGTTGGCACTCTTGAAAAACTGGAGCAACTGTTTATTTTATTTAAACTAAACAAAATAATTCAGGGAAGGGCCATCAGGGGCTGTGTGAACAAGAGCTTATTGGGCCCCATTCTGGTTCATAGGTTGATCATCCCTATTTCTACACTCTAGGGCTCCTAAGCATTACTCTGACATTTCCTGATCTCCATTTATTAGAACTGCTGTTTTCTCAATGAGAAAATTATCGGAGAACAGCTCTGCTGTATACCATTAGCAGACTTTTCTGAACTGAACGTGAGCAAAATAGCTAAACAGGTGGCTTCTGGAGAGACCCATTCAGGACAACAGATGGAAAGCCAACCAGGACAGACTCATTCTTGTTTTCCTTCCCAAAAGCTAGATGTGTCTTATATTTCGAAGCGTCTTATATTCCAAAAAATATGATATATTCCATCCTCCAAAACAGGCTACCCTGGAGACTTTCTCAACAGGTTATGTGAACTCAGCCGTCCAGGCATCTTCCCTTCTGTCAAATGATTCTCTGCTTCCTATCCTGTAGCTCTTTGTCCTTCATGGTTTGCAACCAGAACCCAACACATTGAAAACATCTGGTCTATAAACATCTGGTCTATATTCCTGGTACTTCTTTAAACCAAGGAATTCAATTCCTTAGAAGGTAAAGAATCAGATGCCCAAATATTTATGCTGCAGTATGGAACGATCGTCTTGAGGATATATGTTTATTCTAAGAGGTGAAGTCCACGCCTTAAAGCATCCCCTTGTGGAACTTCATGATGACTTAACTAGGTGGGATTTGAAGTCTAGTCAAACTCCTAGTGATTTTATGTGGGTTACTCTAGTTGAGTGGAGAGAGATGCAATGGAATCAAGGAAACATGTATAACTCCGTCCCATGACTGAATGAACTCTATCAGCAATGGTCCTCTAAAACACTGAAGTCTTCTAAATAGGAGACCCCCAAATTAGAAGCTTTGGTAGGAAATGGCCTCCAGAAAACCATAAAAGACCAATTTCAACTGAAGGCTAAATTTGACCAACTTTGGAAACCAGTGAAGGAAATCTGGAACTTCCATAATCTTGCAAAGAATTATTTTGAGAGAATTCATTATTTCTGATATCTTCATGAAATAAATCACTGATATTAGTTATCTTCAATGTGTAAAGGATTACCTCTAAACAAACATTCTTTTGAAGAAAGCTCTTTTTAAAAAATTAAAGCTCTTAAAAATAAATAAACAGCATGTTAGTTATTGAAATACAAAAATAAGAGTTGGGCTACTTTTATTTAAATGCCGCATCTCTTATTTCATTTTCATTTATAATACCAATAGCACTTAGGCTTATATGCTGCTTTATAGTGCTTTACAGCACTCTCTAAGGCGTTTACAGAGTCAACCTATTGCCCCCAACAATTTGGGTCCTCATTTTAGGATGGAAGGCTGAGTCAACCTTGAGCCTGGTGAGATTCAAATTGCCAAATTGCAGGCAGCCAGCAGTCAGCAGAAGTAGTGTGCAGTGCTGAATTCTAACCATTGTGACTCATAATGAATCTCTCCTCATAATGAAAGTTATTTGCTGCCCATTTCACATCCAATGACTTTTTTTTACTTCTTCCTTCTCCTTAGTGCTCATAACAAGTTTTGAGTAGAAGAACACTTAAAATAAAATAAAATAAAGGGATGTGTTCCAAACTTCTAAATACCTCTGGGCAAGTTCATGTTTTATAATTACATCTGAAATATCCTCAAAGGTGGGAGGGAATGAAAGCAAATCCTCCTAATTTGAATGCATTTACTTGCAAATATTTGAGTCTATTTTCCTGCCGTTATTACACTGTACATACAAGAAGAAAAGGGAGAGAATGAAAAAGGCTCTGACTGTAAATTGAATAGCATGCATTAGAAAGGATTTAGGAAATGGTGTGTTATATCACCTGTCGGTAAATTCATTAACTTTGCTATTTGCCTGACATTAATTTGCAAAAGTGTTGTTTGTTTGATTATTTATTAAAATTTTAAGGCTCCCCAATCCCCTGGAGAGTCTAGGCAGCATATAGTATTAAAACAATTTAAAGATACAAGCAAAAGAACAACAGGAAGCCAGGAAAAAAATGCTAACCCTCTTATCAACATTAAAAGAAAACAAATCCAAAAGCAGAGATTATATTTATTATCTTCCTGTAAAATCTCCTCCTCTTTACTTCAGTTTCACAACAGTCTTCTGACACAGAACGGGCCAAAACCAGGGGCTGGTTTTGCACATTTTAAGCCATGGCTATATAATCCTTGTTTCTCAAATAAGCCAGAGTTGCTTGGTTCAAATATAATGTTAAACATAAACCATAGATTACATGATGGTTGGTTTGCTATTGTACACCAAGTCACTGCCAAACAAATCGTATTATAACTTAACACAAAATAAAAGCTGATATGTTTTATTGGGTTTCTGGACCTACTTGGAATTCTTTTCAATGAGAAGTGATCTAGAAAGTGTCAGCCTTAGAAGCCATATTTTACTTGGAAGCTTTGAGGTTGCCACATTTAGTGCCTGGGAATTTGGGAGGGGAGATTTCATAGTGAGGTAGAAGATTAGACTCAACAACTTTCTTTCTCAGAGCATCAAGGACATGTTGCCCTGCACCTGGAGGGTAGTGTCTGGAGGGATGTCTCCAGTTGGGACGATGTTTGATTGGGCCATGTTATGGACTGGTGGGTGCAGGGGATGGATCTTTGATTTTTTTGGGGGGAAGGAAAAACCTGGAACTCTCCAATTCAGGTTTTCCCAGATGTGCTAAAATGACAACTCTAATAAAATGGAATTTTGAGGAAATGCTTGTATCAGAGTTTATTGGGTTGGAGTTTGTTTGTTGGAACGCTGACAGAAAGTTCAGTAAGTGAACAAATAAACCCAGTCTTGGTCTCCCTGTGAACTCCAAGGCTGAATAAAGATTCAAAACTAAGCAGGATTGAATCTAATTAACCTGGAATGAAGACTAGAGAAAACTAGAAAAGAACATCAAAGTAGATTAGGGGACTAGAGGCTAAACATATGAAAAACAGTTGCTGGAATTGAGTATGTCTAGTTTAATGAAAAGGAGGACTAGGGGTGACATGATAGCAATCTTCCAATATCTCAGGGGCTGCCCAAAGAAGAGGGAGTCAAGCTATTCCCCAAAGTACCAGAAGGCAGGACAAGAAGCAACGGATGGAAACTAATCAAGGAGAGAAGCAATCTGGAACTAAGAAGAAATTTCCTGACAGAACAATTAATCAGTGGACCAACTTGCCTCCAGAAGTTCTGAATGTCCAACATTGGAGGTTTTAAAGAAGAAATTGGACAACTATTTGTATTATTCTGTTATTGTGACTACCGGAACATACCAAGGCTACAAGCTGCATTTGAAGAGGGTAAAAAATAACTGCAAACCAACCACTTTCTTATTGCTATCAAGAATATAGTCATCAGCCATTGCATTCATCTCAGATATACACAGGCAGCCTCAACTTATAGCTGGTTACTAAACAACTATTTAAAATTACAACAGGCCCAAAATGAATGCTTTATGGCCTGTAAAGTACTTCTGGCCCTTGTAAAATATCATGTCATCCCCCTGGTCACATGACTGCATTTCAGATGCTTGGCAAATGGCTCGCCTTTATTTACTAGTTGGAGCGTCCCATGGATACGTGACCACAATTTGCAATGTTTTTTTTGCCAGCCTCCAGCAAATATACCCATTCAGAAGTATGGGTTCACACTTACAACCATACAATTCACTTAATGACCCCAGATTTGCAGTGATTTGCTTAACAACCAGTGCAAAAAAATGTTGTAAAATGGGGTCTTGCCACATGGTTATCTCCACCTATGACCCCAACAACTTGCAAACTGAAATCTTGTCCCCACTGCAGTCATACAACACTGAAGACTATTTGTATTTAGCTTTACCCAACTAGCTTGTTTTGGCAATTGTTGAATAGGAATTAGCTTGGTCTTGCTTAACACTTGGATGGAGGACCATCAAGGAATCTCAATGTTGAGTGTTAGGCAAGGGTTCAAAAATCAATAACAGAAGAAGTCCATAACAAACCTCTTGTATATGGTGCCTGCTGTTCACAGAATCTTAAACCTATGAATAGATTTCCAGTAAAGCATTAATAAGTTGCTAAAAGCTGGAAGCTACTTGTGTTACTCATAAGCACGGGATTATACTTGCAGATTTTTCCCCCCTCTGGGAACAGAAAGGCTGGATGGATTTGTAGAATCCCTGCTTGTGAGGCCTTTCACCCACATAGATCTTGATTAGCCTTCAGAACAATGCAGTCGCCTCTTGAAACTGCCAAATCTATGCTCTGTCAAAGCTGCATAAGAATGAGACTGCCTGCACTGCAGGATGATGGAGTTTTTGGACCAAATAAGTTCACTCTATTCTTTCAGGAAAAGACAGAGCCTTTCTCTTTATTTTTTATAATGCTCTTAAGTTATTTCTAACTCTGTTGCTCGTTGTTGCCTTAAATTTGTTCTATCTTGAGTTTTGGGTAACTAGGAAAAATGCCTTCCTGATTCATTGTTCTCACAGTCAGAAAATTTCTCCTTAGTTCTAAGTTGCTACTCGCTTTAATGATCTTCCATCTGTTCACTTGAGGTTGATCTTTTAGCACAGGGGTCTCCAACCTTGGCAACTTTAAGCCTAGCAGTCTTCAACTCCCAGAATTCCCCAGCCAGCTTTGGAAGTTGAAGTCATCCAGGCTTAAAGTTGCCAAGGTTGGAGACCCCTGTTTTAGCAGATCTTCACCAATTATTTAAGAAGGAAGAGGAGAAGGTGGGGAGCAAATGGTTTTTGAAGGATAGAAAATGAATGGGCTGGGGAAGAAGCCATGGTATAACTACAAGGGTCTTCAAACTTGGCAAGTTGAAGACTTGTGGACTTCAACTCCCAGAATTCCTGAGCTAACATGACTGGAGGAGGAATTCTGGGAGTTGAAGTCCACAAGTCTTAAAGCTGTCAAGTTTGAAGACCCCTGAACATGTGTCATGCGCCAGGACAAAACAAATCTGCATTCTTGGGGAGCAAAGAAATTGCTTTCATTTTTTTTCCAACCAAGAAGGAGAAAAGATCATTGGAATTCTCTTTAGAATAGAAAAACAGAGTCGAAAGGGAACTTGGAGGTCTTCTAGTCCAACTCCCAGCTTGAGCAGGAGACCCTATACCATTTTTCAGACAAACGTCTGTCCGGTCTCTTCTTGAAAGCCTTCAGTGATGGAGCACCCACAACTTCTGAAGGCAAGCTGTTCCACTAGTTCAGGGGTGTCCAACCTTGGCAATTTTAAGACTTGTGGACTTCAACTCCCAGAGTTCCTCAGCCAGCAAAGCTGGCTGAGGAACTCTGGGAGTTGAAGTCCACAAGTCTTAAAGTTGCCAAGGTTGGACACCCCTGCACTAGTTGATTGCTCTCTCCCTGTTAGGAAACTTCTCCTTAGTTCTAGATGGCTTCTCTCCTTCTTGAATTTTGTTTAGTAAAAATGTACACAATACTTGGGGGCATATGAAAAGTTGAGCCAGTATTTGGTTTTTGCTTCCACAACAATCTCTTCCAGTGCAGGAAATCAAGAACTTCAACCTCAAATTTCAAGAACTTCAACCTCTGCTTAAATAGAGAAACCCATGGCCTTCCAAAAGCCGTAAATGAGAGCTAGTTTAATCTAATGGTCGAGATGTTGGGGTTTGACCCAAGCTCAGGTCTGCTTTTAACCACAGGATATGCGGCAAAGCACATTATGTGGAAATTTGTTTCTTAAAAGAATGCTACGACTAATAGTCTATTAAACCAAGTTAGCATAAAATGTACACTATAATGAAAACCAATACTTCCACAGACAAGAATGTAAATATATAAACAGTGGAAGAATACACATAAAATTAAACTAGAGTTTTTATAGGGTTTTTTTTAAAGACTTCATTAAATGGATGGATCGCTGGTTAATTCACTCTTGCAGTATATCATCTTAATAGTTCTCACACTATTCCAGAATGGAACATTATATGGCAATGTCATGGTCCATATATCTTCCAATTCATATATCTTTGGATAGGGCAGAATATTTTCTTTTCTTTAGCTTATATATTCCATGGAAACAGTTTTTGCAGAGTTTTCCCTAATATGTATGTTTAAATGGAACACTGCTTGGCTAGATTCAAAGCACTTGTGATTATAAAAGGATCATGGACTTCTAGTTCAGAGAAGAACAACTACGGCTTGGAGACAGGGGTGGGATTCTACCGGTTCGGGCCGGTTCGGGCAAACTGGTACTTACAGTGATGATTTGGCCCTGCCCACTCACCCCTGCCCTATTCTGTCCTTTATTTCCAGGGTTTTCAGTTCAGCTCTTTGGCGCGGCACAATGAATTGCCACACCTCCGCTGATTTACAGCAGAAGGTAAGTTTTAGAGCTAAAAAAGCAGCGTTTTTGACCGAACCGGTTGTTACACCAGTTGAATCGCACCCCTGCTTTGAAACCAAAACATATGAAGAACAGTTGGAGGATTTGGGTTTGGCTAGTCTAAAGAAAAGAAAAATTAGGGGTGATATGATAGCAGCACTCCAGGATTGGAGGAGTTGCCACAAAGAAGATGGGGTCAATTTATTTTCCAAATCAGCAGAAGGAAGGACAAAAATCAATGGATGGAAACTAATCAAGGAGAAAAGCAACCCGGAGTTCCCTGTGTATGGCCCCAGAAGGTGATACCAGTACCATAAAAGAATCCACTAGAATTGGGCAGCCAATACATTTAAATAATAATAGCAAACAAACAAATAAAAGCTGTTAACAAACAACAGCAAATGTTGCCTTAGTGGTAAAATCAGTAAGGTAAGAGCCACGGTGGCAGCAGTTAGAATGCAGTACTGCAAGCTACTTCTGCTGACTGCCAGATACCAACAGTTCAGCAGTTCGAATCTCACCAGGCTCAAGGTTGACTCAGGTGGGTAAAATGAGGACCCAGATTGTTGGGGGAAATGTGCTGACTCTGTAAACTGCTTTGAGAGGGCTGTAAAGCACTGTGAAGTGGTATACAAGTGCTATGTCTATTGCTAACAATCAGAATACAGCTGGAAGGGACCTTGGAGGTCTTCTAGTCAAGCCCCCTGCTCAAGCAAAAGACCCTGTACCATTTCAGACAAGTGATTATGCAGTCTTTCCATAAAAACCTCCAGTGATGAAGCACCTATTACTTTTGAAGGCAAGCTAGCTGTTCTTCTGGTTAATTGTCCTCACTGTTATGAAGTTTCTCCTTAATTCCAAGTTGTTCTCTCCTTGATTAATTTCTAACCATTGTTTCTTGTCCTGCCCTCTGGTGCTTTGGAGAATAATTTGACCTCCCCCCCTTCTTTGTGGCAGCCCCTCAAATACTGGAATATGGCTTTTATGTTCAGTCTTGACTCCAGACTGGCCAAACTAAATCCTGCAACCATGTACACAACCATGTAAGTGTAACTATGGACTGTATCATTTGATCAGTGGCTATAGAAAAATTTCACAAAGCAACGACAAGCAGCATCAAGTTGACAGAGTTGACAGACTTATTCATTGGAAGCTTTGCCAGAGGTTTGGGTTTGAATCTACAGGTAATCCTTGACTTACAACCACAACCGAAGCCAGAATTTCCATTGCTAAGCAAGAGGATCAAGAGGGTCATGCTTGATTTTACAAACATTTTTGTCATGTTTGTTAAGTGAATCATGTGGTCATTAAATGAATCCAGCTTTCCTCATTGACCGGCTGGTGTAGAGTTGTAATTGCAGGAATGTTCCAATCTCCGATGGCAAACCTCAGATAAAGAATGTTTCTAAGCAAATACAACTCAGGCAAACAAAGTCACTAATCTATGGATAAAGGAGGATAAGAGAGGGGAAGTAAACATATGTTAGACTTTAACTAGAGATAATTAATTGTATGGATTACTGTGCTAAACAGTAACGAAAGTTAAGCAGTAACCAAAGTTAACCAATGATGGAGGATAATTAAAAATGTCTATAAATGCAAGACTAGACTCCAATAAAGATCATCATGATTCAGTTGTTCATGATCAAACAACTCGACTGCCTCGTCATTACAACAGGCTGGGAACATAAGTAAGGAATTTGGTCAAATATCGGGAGGAGCTTTTAACAAGCCTGGGACATTCTACCTCATGATATGTTGTCTTCTCCTTCACTGCAAGTCTTCATACAGGCTACATTATGGCAGTGGTGGGATTCAATTTTTTTTGCTACTGGTTCTGTGGGCGTGGCTTGGTGGGCATGGCAGGGGAAGGATACTGTAAAATCTCCATTCCCTCCCCACTCCTGGGGGAAGCTTACTGAAAAATCCCATTCTCTCCCCACTAACCTGCTTTCCAGCTCCGTTCTCCTGTGCAGGGCAACAAAAGAAGTCCCAGCCAATCAGCTGGGACTCGGGAGGCCGAGAATAGATGGGGGCGGGGCCAGTCAGAGGTGGTATTTGCCGGGTCTGCAAACTACTCACAATTTCCACTACCAGTTCTCCAGAACTGGTCAGAACCTGCTGAATACCACCTCTGAATTATGGAATCATATCATACAATCTGATCATAGAGTCATAAAGCTAGAAAGCACCATGGAGGTCACCTTGTTGAACTCCCTTCCCAATGGAGGAATTCACATACCATCCTGAACAAGTGGCTGTCCAATCTTTTCTTCCACGCCTCCAGTGATGAAACATGCAACTGAGCCATGTAGCAAAAATTAAAAGGACCAGAACTTCAGTCACCCAATTGCACCATCACTGATCTCCCTTGTGAGCCCCTCTGGTTAACCACATTAAATATATTATGCAATTACAGTTCCTGAACCTTTTTTTTTTTTTTTTACTTTATGGAGTCTTTATGTCTGATCTTCTTCATGATTTTGTCAAGGCTAACACACTAGGTACTCTGCTCCCAACCAGATGATAAAAACAGGGGAAAGGGGTGGGCAGGTTGGGAATCTAAGGGAGGGGTTGGGAGGGAATTGTGGAATGCAAGAGAGCCAACGGTTGCCTGGCAACATCCTGGTCCCCAAGGTCAAATGATGGGGAAGTTCCAAGGCAACTAGACCGTTTCCCAAAACAAATTGACTGTAGTTGATTGGTGGACAATGAACAGCGGGTGGCCCAGGGGAGAAAAGGGGATTTTACCTACGCTGCTTCCTGCATGAAAACATCAGAACTGGCTTTGCTTCTTCTCTGCCTATGTGGAATTATCAGTAAAGTTATATAGTAAAGTAATGTCCCAGGAGTTTCTTTTGCTGCATATGTCAATGGGACGGTTGACCTGCTGATTTTAAAAAAGCGGCATGTCCCACTGAAAGACAGGATTGGAAAAAAGTGAGATTGCAGATAATTCCCCTAATCATTTGCTTTGCATTGCTATTACCCCCAAAAAATAAAGTATAAAAGACAAGAAGGATTATACGCCATCTTTTTGATAAGCTGTCCTTAAGGTATCATTATATGCGCATGAAAGCTGAGCATTAGAAAACCTGCAGGGAAAGATCCCAACCCATCAAATCCCTCCCAAGCTAAGCTGTATTCCCTTGCCAAAACTAATATCCAGCTCAGGACAAAAATAAAAGCTTCTTTCTTTTCTTATGCCTCGTTCATCATTATTATGATGCTTGCCTGCTCATCTTAATTAAAACTTGTGTCTGAACATATAATCAATGATTTGATCATGCATAGAGCTCAACCTACAAGGTTTAATTTTGGAACCTGCCACTCTTATCTCCAGGACTTCCTTTCCTTGCCAAGCATGCCTTAAGGCAGCGTTTCTCAAACTTGGCAACTTCAAGACGTGCGGACTTCAATTCCCAGAACTGCCTAACCAACATGCTGGCTAGGGAATTCTGGGAGTTGAAGTCAGCAGATCTAAAGCTGCCAAGTTTGAGAAACATTGCTTTAAAGAATCAATCATCTGAAACAGCCATTTCCCACAGCAACCTCTCCAAGGGTTTCTATGTTCCAGCCTCCCCTTCTGTCTTGCAAACTTTTTAATCATGGTTTTGTTTTGTTTTATTATTATTACTCTTAGAAGGGGAAACAGGGAAGGATGAAACAAGCCACTTCGACCCTGGACCTCTTGCTGTTTCTTCCTGGAATCTCAGGCCAGCTCAGCTTCAGATCACAGCAGGTTTCATTCCTCTTCTCTCTCTCTCTCCCCATCAGTCTCTCCTCGCCAGCTTTCAATCACCCTCAGCTTTTCAATCTATGCTCATCAGGGAGTTGACATGCCTGTCCAGCTTCTACAACCTATCAGATCAATGTTTTTTTTTTAAATTGTCACACTTCAAAAGAGATTTTTTTTAAACAGAATATCAGAGCTGGAAAGAACCTTGGAGGTCTTCTAGTCCAACCCCTTGTTTAGGCAGGAGACCCTATACCATTTCAGACAAATGGTTGTCCAATCTCTTCTTAAAAACCTCCAGTGTTGAAGCACCCACAACTCCTGGAGGCAAAGAATTCTACTCATTAATTGTTCTTTGGTGGAAGAGGAAAAAAATCAGTGGTGGGATTCAAATTTTTCTACTACCGGTTCTGACGGCATGGCTTGGTGGGTGTGGTGTGGCTTGGTGGGCATGGCAGGGGAAGGATACTGCAAAATCTCCATTCCTATCTTGCTCCAGGGGAAGGATACTGCAAACTCCCCATTCCCTCCCCACCCCACTAACCTGCTTTCCAGCTCTGTTCTCCTGTGCAGGGCAACCAAAAAAGACCCAGCCAATCAGCTGGGACTCGGGAGGCAGAGAAGAGATAGGGGCAGGGCCAGTCAGAGATGGTATTTGCTGGTTCTCCAAATTACTCAAAATTTCCGTTACCAGTTCTCCAGAATTGGACAGAACCTTCTGAATCCCACCTCTGAAAAAAAAAGTGGTTTAAGAATGATAGAATCTCAGTTTGGTTGATATGATTATCTGTCTTTCTTCCCTTTGCAGGCAAATGAAGAGAATAATTTCCTTCCTTTTTCAGAGAAAAAGGTGAAAAGCTGAAAATCAGAGAATATCTCTTGATAGGAGATATGAAGTAGGAACATGTACCGAAAATGAAGAATTCTTGGAGTTTTTCAAGACAGAATCAATATGTATCGATCTATTAACTCTCTATATGACTCTCATTGCAGCTATAGATTTACTCCCAGAGGGAAAAAAAATCCTGGAGTGGTTAATAAAAATGCTACTAATTTAACAATTGCAATGATTCATAGTTGTTCTGTGGCAAGAAAAGTTGTAAAATGGGGCAAAACTCACTTAAAGTCTCATTTAGCAACTTAAATTTTGGGCACCGTTGTGGTTGTAAGTCTAGGACTACCTTTAAAGGAGCTTGCTTTTTACTTATCATAGAATCAATCAACCAGAATACAGCTGGAAGGGGCCTTGGAGGTCTTCTAATCCAGCCCCCTGCTCTATAAGGAGACCGTATACCATTTCAGACAGGTGGCAGTCCAGTATTTTCTTTAAAACCTCCAGTGATGAAGCACCTACCATTTCTGAAGGCAAGCTGTTTTACCGGTTAATTGTCCTCACTCTATGGAAATTTCTCCTTAATTCTAGGTTGCGTCTCTCCTTGGTTAGTTTCAATCCATTGTTTCTTGTCTTGCCCTCTGGTGCTTTGGAAAATAAGTAGATCCTTCACTTCTTTGTGGCAGCCCCTTAAATATTAAATTAAATATTAAATATTAATATGATTATTATATAAATGTTAAAAATCAAATATTAAATGGTTTCAGGAAAAAACTATCCTGTAATCTGCAACTCTTACACTGCAAAAACATATGGACTACAAAACTCGATCAGGGCAAAGCAATAGACGCAATCTACATAGACTTCTGTAAAGCCTTTGATTCAGTGGTACACGACAAACTACTCCTAAAACTAAAATCTTACGGTATCTCTGGACATCTGCATAACTGGACAGAAGCATTCCTGTCAAACAGACAACAAATGGTCAAAATGGGGAGTGTCCTATCAAATTCTGTACCTGTCAATAGTGGTGTCCCGCAGGGCAGTGTTCTAGGACCAACTCTCTTCATACTCTACATAAATGACCTCTGTGATCATATTAAGAGCAATTGCGTTCTTTTCGCTGGTGATGTAAAGCTGTTCAATACCACAGACAATACTGCTACACTTCAAAAAGATCTTGACTATGTATCAGAATGGTCAAACAAATGGCAACTTCAAATCTCAACAAATAAATGCTCTGTCTTACATATTGGCAAAAAAAAATCAGAAAATAAAATACAAGCTGAATAGTCAAGATCTTGTTGATGATCCAAGCTCTGTAAAGGACCTTGGAATACTCATCTCTAATGATCTAAGTGCTGGAGCCCACTGTAACTACATAGCCAAAAAGGCATTAAGAGTTGTTAACCTAATCCTACGTAGCTTTTTCTCTGGTAATATCACACTACTAACTAGAGCATACAAAACATTTGCTAGACCAATACTCGAATACAGTTCATCAGTCTGGAACCCACACTACATATCTGATATTAGCACAATTGAGAAAGTCCAGAAATATTTCACAGTTCTCCACTCCTCTACTCATTGTAGAATACCTTATGCCACCAGACTGGAAATTCTAGACCTAGAAAACCTTGAATTACTCCGTCTTCGGTCTCATCTAAGTATGGTATATAAAATCATACAATGCAATGTCCTATCTGTCAATGAATACTTCAGCTTCAACCATAACAATACAAGAGCAAACAATAGATACAAACTCAAGGTTAACCGCACCAAACTTGATTGCAGGAAATACGACTTCAGCAACAGAGTGGTCAATGTCTGGAATAGTCTACCTGACTCTGTGGTTTTTTTCCCCAAACCCCAAAAACTTTAACCTTAGACTGTCTACTATTGACCTCACCCCTTTCCTAAGAGGTCTGTAGGGGGCGTGCATAAGTGCACCAATGTGCCTACCGTCCCTGTCCTATTGTTTCTTTTTTATTTTTCTTATATGTATCCATGTATTCATAACTATGTTTTTACTAATACCTATTATTTTGTAAGCAATTGACAAAAATAAATAAATAAATAAATAAAATATTGGAACACTGCTATCACGTCACTCATTTTCTCTAGATGCATACACAATTCCTGCAACCATTCCTCATATGTTTTGGTCTCCAGGCCATTAATCGTCTTAGTTGTTCTCTGAACTTTTTCCCAAAGTCCCTACATGTTTTTTGAAATGTAGTGACCAAAACTGGATGCAGTGTTCCAGGTGCGGTCTTACTAAAGATTTATAACAGGGGTCGCCAACCTTTCCGACCTTGGGGACTACCAAACTCATAATTTTAAATCCCGAGGACCACTAATACATTTTTTTAAAAAAATATAATATATTTAATAAAGAAAATATTTTTATATGAAATATAAATTTAATATTAAAAAATAATTTTATTATAGACACACACACACATATAAATGTTTATGTAATTATAACAAAATCGTAAATGCTTAATCATAACTGTGGGGCAGAGAGAAGGGAAAGGAGGGGCCTCTCTCGTCCTTTGAGGGGGCGAAGAGGGAGGATTTAAGAAGCCACATGGTGCCTGGAGGCTGGGAAGATCTGGATGGGGAGGAACCGGCTGCCCCTCAAATGGAAGAA